>NW_022475154.1:2976-38248 GCF_009193445.1 Aspergillus pseudotamarii | reverse complement strand
GTGTAACTCGTTCTCATCCAGATCTTTCTCACGTTGCAACCAGTCATTGTTATCTTTCTCTATTTCTCCGTCCGAGACATACTCTGACTCGGTATATATATCACTTGCAGAAGAATAGGTCAGTTTATTAATCGCGGTGGCAGTATATTCCCCTAAACTTGTATCATTAACCCTTTGCTCTTCTTTCGGTAATGCAGTGGACGTGCTGTGGTTCAGGAAGGACATTTGAGCGTCTTGTTCTTGGCAGGGGTGTATGTGCCCTGCTCGCTTTGTAGTAGTAGTATGTCGTCGGCTATACTGTAGTAAACGAGTACAGGCAGTTGCCAAGAGTGCAACGGAGCGGAAGCGTAGACACATAGGGTTGTAAAATCAGGGAAACTAATATAAGGAGTAGCCGTGTTCCAGTAGAACACGCAAAATGACTATACTACAAATACCAGGTTCTCTAGTATTTGCAGCTGTAATATATCTAGTAAAGGTCAATAGCTGGAGATCAATAAATCCAAATACAAAGAAAACACTATAGAAAACAGAAGTGTAACAAGGGAACCAATATTAGACTTACCAGCTTCGTGCTATAGAAGTCTGTATAAAGAATTGTGTAAATATTAAAGCTGAAG
Source organism: Aspergillus pseudotamarii (assembly GCF_009193445.1). Taxonomy (NCBI): domain Eukaryota; kingdom Fungi; phylum Ascomycota; class Eurotiomycetes; order Eurotiales; family Aspergillaceae; genus Aspergillus; species Aspergillus pseudotamarii. Next base: position 37,628 of record NW_022475154.1, on the reverse strand, counting down.
AATAATTTGCTATTGTACCTAGTTTATTCTACAGGGGCCGAAGGCCATTTTATAGAGTACAGATTATACTAGGCTTGGGCGAGCTCTACCCACGGGTATTACAGGCTGCTTAGTCCTAACAATAGAAAGAGCCAGTCTTCTCATGTGTAACATATTCCAGATTCAAGTACCACTTATCCTATATAGGAAAGATTGGCAAAAGCTACAGTTTAGGTACTGGAGGGAATATTGGTTCCGGTGGGTCCCATAGGGAGCTGTACCCTGGGAGAAGCGGCGATCGGGCTCAGTAGCGTATTAAGTGTCGGTGTAGGACAACGGCAAAAGCGGCACCTAGGCTACCACAAAAGAGGCAGTTTATACACTGTAAGGTAGTTTAATAAAATCTCATCCGGTGTAACATGGCCGCTTTTCTGGTTGCCCCCTTCCTCTTCTGGTGTGGGCCTTGCCCATCCGGTTACCGCGGTTCTAACTGTGGGACCTGTTGCCAACCATGGTAAAGATAATTACTACTATAGGAAAGATACTCTGGCTGCTTTACTGTAATACTGCTTCGCTATCTATTCCTTACCTATACAGCTGGTAATTGGGTAACGGTTAGGTATATTCTACTTAATAGAAATATTCTGGAACAACTTGGCAGTATTTTCTTCCAGCCAATACATACTTACTCTAACAGTAGGTATAGTTTGTAGTAGATAGACTCAGCTAGGTCAGCCCTTTTGCTTACTCGATAATCTTGTGATATCTCTATTATCAGAGTAATAGTGTCTCCTTGCAGGACTGGGGTGGCAATCACCTCGCCAATACCGCTGTACTACATTCTTTGGATATATAATAGAAGTCTGGTATGCTTCCCTTATCCATTTGAGGCAAACTACACGAAACCAAGTAAAGCTGATCCTCGCTGTTTTACATTCTTCCTATAGTATTATTGCCACCTGATTATTCGTGTATTCTCAAGTGGCTCTAGTAGTTAGGATAATATTACACATAGAATTGTCACTATCTAAAGTCCACAGCCTTACAGACTATAGTATAAATAGAGATATGGCCAGCAAGAACAAAATATCTCTCCTTATACTGTAATCTATATTATCCTTTATTAAATCACTACAATACTTAACCGCCTTCTTTAACCTACAATCTATACATGACCTTCAATCAGCCATATAGTAGTATACTATACTTCTAAGGATGGATTGTATTCGGTTCTATAAGCCTCCCAATGCTCCCAAGTCCCCAAAGCTTCCTAATCCCCATCCACCCCACAGCAAAGCTACGTTACCATCAAATCAAGAAATAAATACGACAGAAAAGCCAGATCCCGAACCTATATTGACATTACTACCGGAAATACAACCTCTAAATCATCCCCTTCCAAAGAAACCACTGGTTTCATTTCCCGGTGAGAGTCTCGCCTCTTCTCTGGAAGAAGCTTCTATCTCGGGTATCAAAGAAATTGCATATAATCCGGTATCTGAGAATCGGGAGCGATCCCCCTCGAGAACAAGGTTTTTGGACAATAGCCTTTACGGAGAGAAGTCTGAGTCCCAGCAATGCTCAGGCCTACAAGGATCTACTCGCCATCAGCTATTCAGTCTACCTTCAGCAGCAGGACACCTATCTGTAAACCAAGTGTCCAGAATCCAAGGCTCTAATCTAGAGAAGGATGTCGAGGAAGGCGACAGCCCCTGCAATATGAGGTCACGGTCGTGCAGGTTAGGCGACTCTGAGAATATACTAGGTATACATTCTCAGCGTACCTTATCACATGCAGAACAAGACAGATCTCCTTCACGGGAAAACTTGATAAATCGCTACCAGGACGGTAAGCAATACCTTGCAATACAGCATTTCGGCTGTTATTAACATAACCTAATAAACTAACCTATGCAATCAGACCAAGCGAGATATCATCAGTCCTTTATGGAGGCAGCCTCTACACCTACTGAGTCTACCGCTCTGCGCTGTACCCCCAATTGTCAATATTTACCCACAGGGAAGCAACCTGGGAGCGATTATGATAACTTCTCAAGATATATACCACTCAACAAGAAGAACCAGACCCAACCTTATAAGGGGACTAGTGGACTTAAGGCACCACGTGTGGAGGTTATAGTACCACAGAGATACATATCCCCTACTTTGGAGGCAGAGGCGATTTCGTCCAGTGAAGACAACGATGACCCTGGCGATGTCGATTTCCAGAGCGAACCAAGTGCTAGCGACGAAGAACCTGTGTTACGAAGCCGCCTTCAGCGAAAACGACAGATTAGTGCGGGTTCAGATTCTCAACCCAAACGCCCTAGGACTAGAACAAGACCCTCTGTGCCTTCTAAACCTGCGGTAAGACAAAGTCCTCCAAAGATAGGGTCTGTGAGACCTGTACCGTTGGTCCATCAACCTTTATGTCAAGAGCATTACCAACAGTTTGGACCCTCATCCGCCGAGGACTCTGATTCTATTTGGTCCGAAGAGACATTAAACCTGACCGGGAAACATTACCCCGAGCGAATCACGATCAGTGGATTTCTAGAGTTATCGCCTGGACGTCTAGGTAACTCAATTATAATCAGAGGGTTTTTACCTCACCCAGCAAAAAGAAACAAACGCTCAGATATATCAAGAAGCCCAGAACTTGACAAAGTGCTCGCTGAGGTAGAGCCGGTCTTGACAGATGGTGAAGAATTTGATCACTGTAAGATGGGCAGACGTTTTTCAAAGGCTGAGGACGAACTTATTTTAATCTTAAGGGAAAATGGATACGATTGGAAATATATGGAAAGGTTCTTTACACATCGGAAACACACTGCACTGCGGAGTCGATGGACACGACAGCTACAACACGGTCAAAGAAAATAGATAGCTAAGAAAAGAGATAGCTACTGTAACAAATACCATTCTTATTCTACAACAGCGCTTACAGTAGTATACTTAGGCTCAACGTGTAGTTTTAGATATATCACGCTGCACCTCAGCAATAGTATATGATAAACTATCAAGGAGGCTGAAATCGTTGATGATTCTACTTGTGAGGTCTTAGCTACGTGACTATCTAACGAAGGCGCGCGTAGGCGCTAGGCCGGAACTGGAACCCGCGGTCAACATTATATTTTGGGCATATGACTCTGGCCGACAACTCTGATAGTGCCGGCTGGATGGGTATTCTAGACTTTTAGATGCCGACATGGTTTTCACTTCCTCATTCGCGTCTTTCAGCTCGTTATTTTTAGCTTCCAACCTGTCTCTGTGTTCTGTATTGCCTAGTTAGGAATCGGTTCAGAATTCTAGTATGATCCTAGTATAGCGTGTTTATTAGGCCATGAGCTATTGCCGAATACTAGGAACACAAGGCCTAGTACAAGTATCGACTTATTGAGAATTACAGGGTCTCCGGGGTTAACCGTCGTCTGAATTTCGGATAAGAAGTGACAGAACTAATTGCTGGTTGGAGCTCTTATTTTTCTCCCTCAGATATCTCTATACTATTGCCGAACCGCGTTCCCACCTATAAAAGTTTTATTATTATTTGTCCTCTAATGCTTCTTACGATAGCCCTACTTATATATGAGGAGGCATGCTATTGTCTTCTTTATCCTTATATGGCCAATTACGCCAGCAGATCTCCCGTTGGTCCGCCTCTGCTTGCCTAGCCATTTCTATTCGAAATTGGCGATTGCCCTCCACTGCCCTCCCAAAGTTATCCGGCCCGGTCCCACCTTCCGGATCGATACTGAGGTGTTCTCTAACCTGCGACAGGAGCTGTTCAGACTCGTTCCACTCCCGTGAATCTGCTATAGCAGCCTCCCGTTCTTCATCGCTGAACACAACCGGACAAACTGCGGAGGAAATTTTACTCCATACCGATAAGGTCGTGATGCCTACTAACGCAGCACGCAGATTAATTATGTCTGCATCCCAGGGATACCCTGTTTGGTGAATGAGATACTGCTGCATTCCGAGGTGAGGAGCTTTCAGCACATCCATGTGCTTATCATTATGTACACCCGTCGCAGCAGTGTAGTACAGGTTGGCCTCTTCCAAGCGAAATATAACTTTGGCTTGTTTCTGTTCGTCAATGCTCATCTCATCGAAATTATCGGGGAGAGATGGAACATGCAGACTTTGAGGCTGAGAGGGGTCATGCTCACAGAATGCGGGATAACCTGCTTGTATGAAGCGTGGAAATATCGCGGCATCCTGCCAATCAATGATGCTGATGATTTTGGATGATCTTGGAGCTAGTAAAATGTTACTCAGGCTCAAATCGGGGTGTCTTAGCGTCGGAGCGCTGTAAGAACCTGGTCGTGTTAAATGAGGCGCCAACTGTAGGAATTGCGAAAGTAACGAGCTGTGCTCCGAGGGATGGATATTATAGTCGGTTGGTAGAAGGAATGTCTGCCGAGGCTGAGCTTTGGCATGATGCTGAATGACAGCCATCTCTCGGCGAGCCGCGGAGGTAACACAGTCCACGGGTGAAAGCCCTACGGCAATGATCAGCCCAGGTCATATCGGTGCTTCTGTTTTAAGGGACCAAGAATAAGGGAGAAGGGAGAAAAGCTTACAAGGCCCACGGTCAATTTCTGTTTTGCTTCGTTCGCCATGCCAAAACTGCCGGGTAGAGACAGGACCAACAACAAAATCATCCATAATTGGTATCTGGGTTTCCCCGTCAAGATCCTTCTTGTAATATAAGCTTCCATATGCGGGAAAACTGAAGTCAAAAATTTTCCTCTCTATATCTGCGATTTGAGTCATGATGTCTTTCATCTCATCGGTTGTGAGAGATAACCATCGTGAAGAAAGACTCTCCCCCTCAACCCGCTCCATCAAAATATACTCTGCTCCGACAGGGTTGTCTGAAGTTATTGAATATGTAAAGACCTCCGGTACTGGCAGTTTGAGGACAGTCCTTAAAAAGTCCATCGTGGCAACCTCACTCGCGGTAGTGTAACGGGCTGGTCCGGCAATCGGGGTGGGAATTCGCGCAATCACTTCACGGCCATTTGTTGCTCGCAGAGTAAACACTTTGTTGAAACCTCCCTCTGCCAGTTTAGCGATATCAGGACAAGAGTCTTGTTGCATCACTTCGCCGGCAATGCGTTGGAGCTCCCTTGGTCGAAACTTGACATATCGTTCGTTTAAGCGGTCGGTCTCGTCGAATCTGGCTAACAATCAGTAACTGAGACCAAAAGACATAATAAACCTAACGTACATCCATCGTCGTGAGGTATTTCGAAAGAATTCCTCGTGGAGAGCCTGTGGAGTGGTAGATAAGCGGGGAACAGACATGGCAGGCTGCTCGTAACAGAACCGCGGTTTGCGGAAACAGGGTAAGGTTGATATGCTTCTAGAAATGATGAGTCTCTGACGAAATTTCACCATTTTTCAGAAATGATAAGAGAGGCGAACCATCGAGCGTCTGAAATTATGAACGGTGGTGGGTTCATCTATTTGTTGACAGCTAAAGGGAGAGCTACATTTTTATTAGAGTCGGACAGGAAATGATGAGGTCAGTCAGGGATACTGCCAAGCCCGTAGGCTCGACCGCCTTCATCCCTACAATGACTCAATACTAGTTACAGTGATCTATTATTAGAAAACTTTATTGAATTGGCATTTACTGAAGCTAGATTTACTGATTTGAAGGGCGTTTAATTTGAGTCTACAGCTGGCATGACATAAAGGGAATGAAACACTTAAAGAAGTAGGAAGCAATATGGGGAAAACAAATAGGTCACTCAACGAAGCCGAGGGGCGTGGAGTAAAGTAGTACCATGCATTTTCCACGTGTAGTCAGCCAGTACATCGTGATCAGGCCCACAACTGTTGTTGATTATTGACAAAGCTGGGTACCTAATGGAACAGGATACCTAGGAGCTTAGAGCTTTTCTGCTGCAGTTTTCAGGATTTCCTCGAACTCCTCCTTGGTGGCATCTACTGGGACCTCAAGCGTCTGGATCACTGCATGCGATCCATTCTTTTGAATCCAGTCCTTAATTGACTTTGCCTCAGCCTGCGCCGCTGCTTGCCAGTGGAAAACATTGGCTTTTCGGGTAGCGCCTGGCTTCGCATTAGGTCTGGAGTCGGGCACTTCACGGGTATGGTCGGCAAGGTCGAAATGGAACCCAATATTTTTCAAGTCCCGTTGAGAAGTCGGGAATGTAGGTTTACCAGCTCCAACGGCGGGTCGGGTAAATTTCTGGAGAGCAACGTCGATCTTTTTTGGGTTCAAGATAGCCTCGACTGCCTTCTTTCCAGACTTCTTTAACCCAGACATAGCTGATGGACTAAGCTAGTCAGCCCTGGTAAACTGAAATAAAAGAACTTCTAAACTGAACTCACCTTTGCTAGAAATTGGTATATAAAAGGGTAGAAGATTCCGTGGCAACCGAAGAAGTAACTCTTAAAAATCTAAGTCTACAGTCTATGAGGGTGAACGAGCTCTAATTTATATCCCTGGTTTCTCAACCTAATGTCGATGGAATTGGAAAAAAAGAAAGCAACATTTCACTTGGATATGCATAGACGGGTTCCAAGTGTCCTGCTTTCCTGGATTGATTGGTTATTGTTTCTCGATGAATGAATTTGGACGCAACATATAGAGTTTCAATCAGCGCGGCTAACAGGGCACTTCAAGAGGTGGAGTCACAAGTCATGAATACCACTATTGGTACGGAGTAGAGCTTTTAGATATTGACTCTTCTTATATATCTAATTACCCAGAATAGCACAGAGGTAATTTGTAGGTAAATATAATATTTATTGCAGTAAAACTTGGAATATGAATCTAATATGTGTCCAAAACACGCCGATTTCGAACGCGCTCAACCAACTGGACTTAATATTTACTTGTATAGGAAGGGGGTTTTAAAGTACACGGCACTGGAGAGAGGAAATTTCATTGTTATGCTATGTTATGCAGTATGCAATTGCCAACCAAGTAAAAAAATTAAGTACCCTCTGTACTTCACCATACGCATTTATGATTAGTGCCCCTTGGCTTGGAACTGTCTAAGCCCACTTTGACCCCACCGCGAGACCAACATGGTAAATCATGTAACGACCAGTGTAGTAGCGCTTTTTGATCTATTAATATGTGTTGAGGGACAAGTCAATTTAGAGCAAAGGAAAATAATAACCGATCTACCCGAAAACACTACAGATCACAGGTAGAGTTTTTGTAGTTTTTCTGGGCAAACTGAGACACCAGCTACATATGTTCTCACCCAATTATCGTGAGCTGATAAAAATGGGCATGTTGGTGCAATAGGGATGCTTGACATTAGCGCTAGCCGTCACTGAGCTAGTGGTGGTCGAATAGGCCCGAGTGAATAGTAGAAAACACTAAATCCATTATCCAATAGGTCTTCGGGTTTTAGGGAGTCTTACTGATCTATTATTTCGAAAAAAAAATGTTCAAATTTGAGCATTACACTTGGTACTGTGTTTTTCAAAAGGAATAATACAGATACTATCAGCAAATACCAGAGTACTAATTCAGGAGCTGCAGCCTACTCAAAAGTAGAGCGCCATATATATCCCTCAAAATGGCAATAGAAATTGTGACTGATAGACAGGGATCTTTAGTTCTAGTGTCGACCTTTCTAGGATTATACATGTCTGTCCCGCTCGGTGCTCTCGAGGCTAAGTTGCGTGATATCTGCGCGGTTGTATAGGCGCTGCATACCATAGGAGATATCAGTTATACTTCAAGGTGGCCACCTTTTTTTAGCGTGAATAGGCGTGAATAGAATTGGCCTACGGAAAGTTGAAGCTACGGGCGAGGCTGAAGCATATCGAAGCAGACATAGATTTTGAGCTCTGTAATTATTCCATTCAACATATTGGGGATTTAGCCATTACATTAAGACTGAAATAGAGCAGACAGAGCACTAACTAAGGGTTCTTTTCATTGTCGAATACTATTTCTAGGCCATAGGAACCTAATATAGAGAGCTAAATATTGTTAGTGGACACCTGCAGCCACTATCCATAAGATTTGGCTACTCGCTGATGCAACTTTCCTGCCCAAAGCATAATGGTTCATGTGACTAACCATTGTTTGAATCATTCAGTATAATCCTATCGTAGTACTAAAAGTACCGCGAAGCAGTCTTAGGCAGCCCAATCGCCTTTGCAGTCCCATGTACTTTTAACAGTCCGTGAGCGCTAAAAGTCGATGAAAATATAGTATTTTCCTGTATGCGGGGCAAGCCACGAGCCGTCTCTTCCATCAGCAGACCCACCTGCCCTTTGGCGTGTTGGCCTGCCTCGCCTCAACGCAAAATTTGAAGCTATTCAAGCTCCTATACAACATCGCCTTGAGTATCGATCCAATAAGATAGTCTAGGGCCTTTATTATCCACCTTAATATCTTCTGTACTAGGCAGATCCCCCGTATCCGCCTATTATGGTAGTTTATTGTGTCCCAAAATTCCTATTTTCCCACTCTACCTACGGCCCTGTAGTCTTTCCACCTCCGTACTCTGTAATTCGGCGTTTTGCATCAAAATACAGATAATAGCCCACTGTATCGGACCCTTCTCATTAATATGCGTCTATCTTGTGACTTCCGATGTCGAAGATATTGTTACAAATTATTTTTAAGCTGGCCGGCTAGTTCAGTGGCTCTTACCAAGCTCTGGAATACACGGGCAATGTGTTATACAAAACTTTGATTAAGTTAAGCTCTCGTATTGTAGATGGCGGTGATACGCTTGATAGTAGGGTACCTCCAGTCCGGTCTTCCTGTGCTGAGGAGAAATCAAATTGCTAGCAACTAAATCGGGCCCAGAAAAAGAAAGTCCTAAATATCGGGGTTAGGGTTCTTATGTGTGTGCTGCGTATATTAGAAGAGGCCTTGTTTACGGTAGTGGCTACAAACCAGTGCACTGAAGCGGATACCTGCGGTGGCACACTGTCCGGATGAAGGGTAAGAGGCCAATAAGACACCTTGTTTGTGGAGAAAGTGATGTCGACCCACTTGCAGTGTATATGAGCGTCTGCAGGCTAGCCAACAGGGTTGACTGCTGGGAGCTTAAACTAGAGGTCAGCGCAGGCGAATATAAGCTGCGGTGGTCCATGTCTTCAGAAAATGGACATCGGGCCTAGACGCGCAATCTTGATGCCTAAGGCTGAAATTGCGCTAATGGTATTTTAGGAACCACGTATTACTGTTGGGCATCAAAAGAAAACCCCTCCACCCCACTAGCAACCCCTCATTGCAAGTCGCGCAGCAAACACCTTAAGTTTTCCTATATCTAAGAATATCGGTTATTGGATATTTTACTTTGACTACGGATATGCAGAAAAGAAACACAAGATATCCCTTGATCTCCTGACTGCGAATGTAGGTGATAAGCGCACCATATTTTTTTCGCTGCTAATTTCCCTTTTTCCCTCTTACAGAGACCGTCGATACGTCACGTCACTAGAATCATTTTAAACCGGTTATAGCACAAAAAGCACATCATGGATGAGCTAGTGAGGTTTCTTCCAAGTGCAAAGTGGCGAGAAAGCGGCCAACACACTTCTATATGCGATGATAACGAGAACCTCAAACCCATATTAGTCAAATGCGCGTCGGAAATACCTCTTTCTTTAGAGGACTTCGGCCTACAGGTTCGGAAAACAACAGGAAATACCAGAATACTGGAAAAAGCGGCCTATATAATACCGGTGTACATTATCGAAGGCACACCTCGAATCCTAGACGGTCCCTACCTTATTCCTGGATCAGATCCCTTCTACTTTGAAAAACAGGTTATTTTATCTGGCTCTCTTTACTACATCCTCGCAAAGCCCCCCACGGCCAAACTCACCGAAAATAGCACTGCGTCTTGAAAGGGTACGACAGAGTCAGGATCATAAAAAGATGTACAAAAGGATGTATTACGTTAATGTAACTAACGCCAACCTGCTACATAATGTCATGTTGAGAGCGTTGCAAGTGTGGAATTGTTCAACGTGCTCGATCCAGATGCAGCCGGAGGATATCCAGTATGATCATTCGTATACGTTAACCCAATATTCCTGGGTCCAGCCGAAGCTGACGCTAGTGCAGGACCAGTAGTACTCTCGTCAGCACGACGGAGAAAAAGCCAGGGGTCAGCTGAAGCGATGATATCGTCTACCGAAAGGGTGGGTTCGAAAGAATTATCAGTAACATCAGCCCTACTCCTGCTACTCGGCTCCGTGGGGAGGAAGAGCCAGGGGTCGGCTGAAGCAGATATATCCTCGAAAGAAGTGAGCTCCAAACCAAGAGACGTTCCGGTGGGTGCGTCTGACGATGTTGATGTGACTGACTGGAGGTTGGCTCGTGGTTCATCGGTTCCCTGAGGATTGGGATTCACTGTTTGAGATAACGTGGTGCCTCCCTCATAGTAATTCAGGATTGCAATCCAAGCCTTGTGCAAAGTATCTCGAATCGCAAATTGGGGCAATGTTTCAGTGTATGCATTCAATGCTTCAATCTTGATATGACTCCATTTGTGAAGCTCGAACCTATAGATAATTAGTTTATAAAGGTGAAGAAGTGGGTTTCAAGAACCTTTTTGCCGCTATATGGGTCAACGATAGAATCAGTTCCTTGTGAGTCAACCTATCCCACTTCCATCCAAATAATGAGTAGCGGGAAAGCTTCTTTCTTCTCGTATCTTGATATCCCTCTGGGTCATCCCACAGCCGTGAGCAAATGTCGTCTAAAGCAAAAGTAAGAAGACTCGAGCTCCGACTGTTATGATCACGTTGTGTTTTCCGGCAACGTTTCTGCGCGGCTGGATCAGAAAGAAGCTGTTCTTGTCTCTGATGAACTTGTCGAGATAATATTAAAAGTAATACCTTACGCCTTATTGCATCAAGGTCCTCCATGCGTTCTAAATCATTGTAGCACCGTCGAATAACATCATTGTCTGGTGTTTCTCCGTCGCAAAACGAATGAGGTCTTGTAGCCCAAATTTCTGCACAAACCTTAAGGCTTCTAGTATCACTAAGAGCCCAATACTTTGTTATGGATGTGAGGGTGTCTATGTCCTTATCAGAAAGCCTCTTCCTGTCGTGCGAAATGAAGTTTGAAAACCAGGTTCGTCGCTCGGAGATCGAGGTATCCCGCTTGGGTGGCGTTTTAATTTTTTTGACGAGGGCCCGATGGAGAGATAAAAGCTGGTTTTCCGATTCCGAGATTTGTTTTAGATGATCACTAACTGCCTATATCGGGTAGGGTCAGCCAGGTAAAGGGTTGGAGAACAAGGAAATCTCACAGAATCTCCGGCTGCGCGAGTGAGGGCCTCAAGTTCCCAAATCTTGGCCGAGATGGCCAACCCCAAATTAATCGAAGATTCTTCATTGCTGGCCATAGTTAAAGATGGAAGAGTCAAGAGGTTGAACAAGGAGGAGTATAACTACACTGGAAGCGTTCAACGACTCGCTCCCGCACGCACGGACTGTCAATGTCTACCCGGGTAGACATTGACAGTCCGTGCGTGCGCTAGAGCAGTCCAGCCTTGCTGACCGAATTTGGCTTGACCAATATGGGTCCTCGGCTGGTATTTGGTTAGTGGTGGCGGTGTGATAAAAATAATAAATCTACGAAAGGAGTAAGTTACTTCGATGATCTAGGCTTACTGATGTTTATTTTCGAGCAACAGATATAGGGTGACCAGGACAGATGGGTAGTTTGTGACATCCCAAATCGAGGCCAACTCAAATTTAGTATCATTTAGTGCCTACTATGTTCTCTATGTACAGCAATACCATATTCTACTGTAAAGTTCCGTACAGAGCTCAATAACAAGGGACATGGATAAGGATAATATTGGCTAGAGCCTCTACACTAGCGTGAACGAATTTCTGCTCTAGCTCTAGTTGTATGACAAGGATGGTCTGATAGCATCTGCAGCAGTTTCAGGCTGGATAATATGCACTTTATTATCAACTGTACTGGTCTAAACAGGATCCAATTTATCAAATAAAGTCTGGAACCATTTTACACTCCCTCAGACAAACGAATCTGCACGCACCCAAGTGAACTTTTACCGGATTCTTGCACACAGTGTAAACTTGCCTTACGCGTGTCCTCTGTGCTTGGATGGATACGGTACGTATGATGCTCTCTACATCCATTTCAAGGCAACGGAAGAACCCCAATACAAAGCACTGAAAAGCCTATGGCTCAGCAGTGAGTGTATAGTTTGCAAAGAGCCCAGTGATCAGGTCTTTACAGCCCCAATCGATTTGAAAGAGACCTATCTATCCCTATCCAGATCTGGATTTCTTTATAGTAATGTCTTTCCCAATCACCTTTCTCTTCCCTGCCAAAATGGTTAAATGCCCTGTTGAATCCCACCTATCCACTAGGCAAGCTCAGTATTCATTGATCACTGTAGGCACGGTAAGTCCACTCTATGGAATTGATAACCATTGTGTTATAAAATGCCGCCCCGAGCCTTCAGTCGATTTTATCCATGCGGATGTTTGGCTGTCACATACTACTTTTGGACCGGTCGGGTCATATAAAGTTTATTGACTTTGCTGGCTCCTCGTGGCTCTTGGAAATGTATTTCGTTTTAATGGCACTTGGATATAGTCCAAGTTGTTTTCTTTCGTATGGCGAGAAGTAATCAGTACATACGCTTCATCCTCAAATGGTTACACAGCTTTGCTATGGTTGGCCTGTCTGATCAAGTAGATAGCTTTGAAGCTGTTGGATTATAATATCTATTGAATATGTATACTCCTCCACAAGTTTAATTGGTCTCCTGCATTTCTTGTATTCAGTACCAACATGAGCCGATGCCATATGGTGCAGCTGTAAGCTGTCTAGTGGAAATCCGGTATGCTATCTTCCTTTCTAGGCTACCTAAACTGTACGCAATTTACTATTCTTATTGCCTACTTTCAGCAATGGTTATTTAATCCTTAGGCAATTAAACCAACTAAATATTCGATGTTCGGAATGCTATTAATAAAAAAGACCAATAGTAGTGAGGCCGCTTGTTAGGATTTACGAAGAATAGAACAAGGTATGTTTAGAGTCCTACTTCTCCCATATAATTATGCCATATGTATGAACGTGACGTATGCTGGCTCCTAGATTTATGATCTATCATAGTATGTATATCTCTCTGTATAGTATTGAATTATTATATTTATAAGGCCAACGATCATTTCCTGTATATCATTTCATGGAACAAATTAGCCCGGCTCCAAGAGTATACTGGTACTCTGTGTCTTAAATCCTTATTAGTCTTTTTCATTACAGTATGGCCTGCCTCAACATGTCTAGGCATGCAAAGATGCCGTTGTGGTTCAAGCAATTCTGGTCCGATCGACGCCGCTCGGTCGATTTAACGGACTGGAACGATGGAGGACAGGATATGAACAGCCATTCCGGAGATGCTGCTATTGGTTATGATCAACTGCAGAGTAGCTCTTCAAAGTACCAAACCCCAAAACTATTAACATATGAGGAGGGTCAGCCAAACCTGCCGGTGTTAACACCAACCTTACGCAATGATCGGCCACCAACGATCCTAACTATAGGCACAACGAGTAGTGGAGAAACTATCGCACTCCCTAGCCCACCCCCGCGTCCGGCAGTAAGTGATCTTTATCTTGGCTTCGAGTATTACCCGTTAAGTACCGGTTTTGTATAGCTACCGCTCTTGCCTGGTGAACTATATGACGTTATCGAAGCGGAGACTAAGTTTGGGATCTCCATTTTTACAGCATATCGCGACATTCGCATGCGCGAGCAAAGGATTTTGTTTTCTGCTCGCTTCCAACAGACCCCTTTCAAAGACCATATAATCTCCTGCCCTATAGTCATCTGCGCTTCACACCTTGCTCAAAACCGTCGAGAATCACTCCAACGCAAGCTCAACGCTGCTCGTGAATTGGTACCAAATTCAATCTGGGAACTGTTTAAAGTGGACCAATCTGCAAGTCTTATTGTCTTTGCATAAGGGGCCTGTCTCTAGCTCTTCTTAAGATATTAAATACTATATATAGCCGCTCCGTCTTTGTCTAGATAGGAAGGTATAAGCTTCCTCTGGAGCATTTGTCTTGTTGCCCATAAACCTTTCCAGCATGAACACCTTCCATTTCGCAATCTGTAAGCGCGTTTGGCCTAAGGTCGACTCTATTCGGGTTTCCTCTCGTTCTTGTGACTACTGCAAACAACACTATGTTTTAACAATTTATTTCGATGGAGGCAACGCTAGTCTTACCGTTAATCACTTCGCATTTTTAGATATGGAGGATAAACGCTGCCAACTAGTATGGCTTGAGAACTATATCCTGGAAACTCAGGAAATGACCACATACAAGGTACACTATTCTTGTCCTAATTTAGAAGGCATCGCATATGAGGTCTTGAACATGGACAAGCCAAATATGCTACATAGCTGTTGTGGCTTCATGTGAGTTCTATAAAATCATTCCAGTGTTATTCTTACTAATTAGTACAGAGGGAAACTAGTTGAAAAGTACATGATGTACGGGTATCTTTTCCTTTCCGATATAGCGTCCTGTAAGTACCATCGTACGATATAATAAATGACCCTAAGCTAATAACTGTTAACAGCATCATGATTGATGTAGCTGGAAAGCAGTCGGTGGACAACGTATTCAGTGATTTTCTTGGAAGGCTTGAGTGGGGTAAAAGACTGTATCTAAATGCTTTATTCAAGTCTACTGTAGATTGCAATATACAATAGCTAAGATCGTTGTCCCTACATATTAACACAGCCAAAATGTTGCAAAGGCGCTTGTTTTTAAATAATATAACAGTAAAAACCAGAAAGAGGCAGCACTGCTTTTAACATTTTTTTAGTTCATCATTTCCTAGAGTGTGTAGCCTTTTTACACCTTTAGTTGTGCCTCTCGGTCATTTTGAACATTTTCTCATTGGACGCTTATACAGCCAATAAGCTTTGGTACATGTTCATATAGAAATACTTCTGTATACAATATACTTAATCTTCTACGAGCAAGAATTAGCCTCCGCTAACTGCTACCTTCAGCCAACTGTCAATCGTGAACAATTTTACGAAGCGTACCACCACCTACAATGGATATTATCAGAGTCCTACCGATGGAACAGAACGTCAATATCTCGCCACCTCAAGTCAATACGGCTATTGTATGGACTCTTTGTTCGGTGATGCTTGAAAACCCCCACAGCTTAGGGTATAGAATTGTCCACATTGAAGCAAATGCGGCTTTTGCTGATCTACACGCTGTGGTATATTTCAAGTTGACCCCTAAGACAATCACTGAGCTGCTCAAAACATATACATATCAACATTCTGGATATAACATGCATAGTTGGTTGAAAGGCTACAGATACTTTATTTCAGTATTAACCGAGTATGGGTGTCTTTTACAGTTTGAAAACTTGGAGGAGTTTTGGGATACAGAGGAACATGGTGAACTGCCGGTCAATATCTGTAACGATATCAAGTCAAGCGTGCTGGGACTACTTTTCTCTCTGGGACTATATAATGACTAGTCAGCCGATCATGCATGGACATGCTTTACGTTATAGTATAAGATAGGAAACTTGAAAGCTAGAGGAGTCTGAAGGCAAAACTATCAGGAAGCAGATCCCCATACACGACGTTATTTCGCCACTATGTTTTTATCGCTGCCTTGGTAGTTTTACATATAATGTTGAGTTGACGATCTCCGAAAGATCCCCTCATACTCTCACCCACTTTTGCGCAGTAGTAGGTGCTTAGTGGCTTGGTGCACTATCTTCGTTGTACTGTTCCCGAATCTGACAGGTAAGTGGTATACGCTCAAAGCCTTGAACCAGTACAACCAAAGGCCTAGTGACATCATAATGGCAGCTGCAGTGCGCTAAAGAAGCGGAATCTTTCGGTCATACCTTTCAGTAGTACGATAGCACTAAGTGGAAGCATTCAAGAGGAGTTACTGGAGTCGGAGGGTCCCATCCCTCTCAGTGTCCATCCAGTGTGGGGGAACATAAAGAAATGAGATAGGGATCATCCTCCTGCAGAAGGCATCCGCTAGTAGTATTCGCTCGCAGAATTACCGCATCATTAGTTTGGAACACACCCTGGATAGTCTGTTGGAATCGGACAAGCTACCGATGCACAAATGACTGCCTAATCTATCGCAGCTGGGGAGCGGCAAGATTTCCTTGTCTTTCTTTCTGTTTTTTCTCCTCTATCCAATGACACCGCATCAGTAAAAGGCCACGTAATCCATGTACCGTGAGAGCTTTTGGTCGGGGAATTCTTCGCCGGGCTGCCTCTAATACGTGCACTGAGCATGCCTCGTATTACTAAAAATTAGGTTGGTTGTTTGACCCAGGATAAATCGTATAAAGAGGGTCAGAGCTTTCCCCCAAGGGCGAGTAGTAAATACTATCAATTCAGAGCACTTCATCATATTCAAGTTCAAATGGCTTCCAGTATCAACCCCACGAGTGTACCCTCTGGCATGCTGCCGTCGGTGATTGACGTGAAAAGGTCATTATTCGATCTTCACTGCGAAACGGACCTATCGGCTTTACAAATTGCAGAATCGCGTGATCAGTATAGATTACACAACACTGCCTACTGCATCAGAGTTAGTGCCCATATCTTCTCTTGGGATTTACCAGAACCTCGTATCCTTCTTATCCAACGCGCTCTTTGCGATACCAAACCTGGGTATTGGGAGGTGCCCGCTGGGAGTGCCGAAGAACAAGACCAAACACCACGAGATGCCTTAGAGCGAGAGGTTTTGGAAGAGACTGGGTTGCGGCTATCCCGAATTACTTATACCCTCCGAACTCAGACCTGGACACGGTTGAAGGAACGCGAACACTATAAATGGGTTGGCCTTCCATATATTATTGAGGTCTCCGGACCCAAAACTTCCGAATCACATGTACATAGCCAACATGCGTCTGAGCCAGGACTGAAATGGGAGGACGTCATACAACTGAATCCTGAGGAGCACCAAAATTTTGTATTGGCAACAGAGGATGAGGTGCGATGCGACAAGTATAAGACGTTTGGAAATCACAAGGAGACTATCCTCGAAGCTTTTGCGACAGTGACAAAGAACTGCTCAGTCTAAGTCCAAGGTCTGTGGATGGGATGTAGGTATGGGGTCTGGAGGATGTGGCTGGAGGATGTGGCTGGAGGATGAGGCTGGAGGATGAGGCTGGGGATACGGTTGAGTGGTTTGAATTTCTCTTCCGAGTGACTTTACAGTGGGATGTCAAAAGTTTGAAACCGTCCGCTTGACCGCCTTGCATACCGCCATAATACAACCCTACCATATTCAGTGCTTTAACCTGCACACGTCTATCTACACATTAAATTATAGCTCCTAGGAGGAAGACAAATACTAGTTATGAATTTATGTGACATATATACTAAGTGTCAAGGCCTAAGTAGGGAATTTGCGAGGGTTCTGCCATGCAAAATAGTATAATTAGGAAGGCGGTTAGGCTAGGCGATAAATGGATGGTTTCAAACTTTTGACATCCCACTGTAAAGTCACTCGGAAGAGAAATTCAAGGTCAGGGTTAACTCCAAACTTTAGTATAGTTTTCAGAAATATATTAGAAGATGGGAACCACTGAGGAAGTAAAAAAAGCCAATACATACTGCCTGGATGATTTTGTACCAATTAGTCTGTACTTCCGTAGGGGTCCTATCTCTGGAACTCGATCAAAAACTAACTCCTGAGCAGAGTTTCATTTCTAGAAACGCGCCATTACCTCTATATTTCTCTTTCTAAACACATCTCATTACATCTTTAAAATCCAGTACCCTTGCATAACACCACCGATATTAGTTAGATAGCAGATAATCAATAGTAAATCACCATATATATAGCGGCCTTGCAGAAAATTTACATATAAACAGCATCATACCCGCAGTCTACTATATTTATATCAGGAAAGCTTGAAAGTAATAAAACAAGTCAACCTCGATTCAGTCCGCTATAACTGTTACAATAACTCACATTACATCATTGACCAGAATAAGATAACACGTATAGCCACTATGGCTGACGGACTTCCACACTCGATAATATCTTAGTGAGTGGAAAGGGGAGCTTTTTCATCTGCTTCATTCATTCTTGGCTATCTCAACTAGCTACTAATTCCTCAGCGTTGTGGGCCCCCGCTTACCGGCCCCGGAAGAACCCATATTCCTGGGCCCTAAGGCCAGACGGAAGCCCTCACCAACACCCCCCCTATTCCGGCTGGAACGTGAGGCCTAAGTGGAGCCCTTTATGACCGATATCCATAAGGTTTAGGAGGTTGATAAAGTGCTTGAATGTGTCACCGACTAGCGGCTTAGTAAAACCGTCTGCAGGGTTGTCCTTTCCTTCAACACGATCAATTGTAATCATGCCCTTCTTATAGAAGTCGCGTGCCTGCAGATGTTGTATGTCAATCCATTTAGATACGCGCGTATGGTTGGCGGATGATATGGCTGTGATAGCCCCATTACTATCAGTGTAGACGGGGATAGCTTCATCTACAGGCAAGCCGATAGACTTTGCAATCTTCTGAAGCCAGAGTCCGTTGCGGGCCGCCGGGGCTACCGCAGTCGTCTCAGTCAGGGGGGTCGATTCGCAGACAACCGATTGCTTTGACGCTTTCCAGAGTATAGGGACGCCGGCGTAGAAAGCCACATATCCCTGCGTGGATTTCCCGTCCGCGTGGTCCTTATGTGCGGCGTCAACATACACTTCCAAGCGCTTATCTGGCTCACAGCCTAGAACGATTCCATAAACGTGGGTGCGTAGATACCGCAGCAATCCTTTCATAGCTGTGTGATCAGCCTGATCAGGATCAGCAGCGCGATGTTGAAGGCGGAAAAGCGCGTACGCAATGTCCGGTCTGGTCCTGGTTGCCAACCAATTCACACGTCCCATAATTTCTGCGTATAGGTTGGGTACCAAATTATCAATATCAGGATCAGCGTCCTCAATCTCTCGCTGAACAGCGTCCTCAGTATCATTCAAACGCTCGGTGCGGTATGCTGGAGACATAGGTGCGTTACGGGGAGCACGGTCTGTCATCTTAGCGCAGCGTAGTGTCTCCTCTGTGTACGCCCTTTGATGGACCGTAATCGTCCTCTTCTCACGATCACGAACCAGGCTATAGCCTAGAAACTTAGCCGGGTCGCCTATAACCTTGAGCTTGAACGATCCTGCAAGTTCCTGGCGTGTAGCAATGACTGCAGCCCTTGTAGGCGCTATAGTAAGGATGTCATCCACGTACAGGAGTACTATCTCATTACCGCTGATATAAACACAGCAGTCCTCATCAATCGGGACAAAGCCCATCTCGCGCAGTTTAATATCGACATCCCTATTCCACAGGTATGCTGCCTGCTTAAGGCCGTATAGCGATTTGTTGAGATGGCATACTGCCTTCATTCCACCCTTGCGAAAACCGGTAGGCTGGATCATGTAAATATGTTTCTTATCGATATCTGCATTCAGATGCGCTGTACAGAAGTCAGATTGTTCCCATTCTAGGTCTCGAAGGGCAACAAATGTAAGCACCATCTTGACAAGCGTGTCTGCTATCACCGGCGCATAAATCTCATTAAAATCAACAAAACGTCGTTGCTTGCTTCCGCAGAAGACCCATCGTGCCTTGAATCGTATGACACGGTCATCACTATCGGTTTTGAGATCATACACCCACTGTCCCCAAAAGATCTTAGTATCTGCGGGTGGAGAGACAATATCATAGGTTTTATTCTCCTCATGACTCTCTACCTCACTTTCCATTGCCTTCTGCCATTTCTCAGCATACGGCGATAACATTGCCTCCTGATATGTTTGCGGTATCTGAATCTGCCATGCGTAGAGCTATTCCTTGTTCCACAGCAGAAGATACCCCCAGTTGGAAGTCATCTTCATATCTTTTCGACGGAACGCCCGCATTCTGACGTTTTGGACGTGCACCTATCATCGAGTCTATTGTGTCAAGTCTAATCATCGGCGGTGCCTCTATCATGCGCTGAGGAGGTGGTTTAGCCGGCGAGGGAGTAATTGTATGGACACGGTCTACAATCGGGCCAGGAGATTCCTCCAGCTCAACCGACTCTCTCACAGGGATATCGGGAATCACAATCGAGGTACCCCCATCCGAGGGGAGAGGACTATTCGGCGACTTAGATGTAGCTGGCTGCGCCGGACCATCATCCTTATCATCACGGTAAGTACGGGTCTCATCGAATATGACATCTCTTGATCGTTTGACCTCACCGTCACCCTCAAAGCCAACAAAATATCCTATTCTGGCGCGTGGTGACGCTTTCTGAGCTTGAACTCTATCCTCTTTCGGGATATGCTGATAAGCCCGGCAACCAAAGACCTTAAGAAATTCGATTGAAGGTTTTGCGTTTGGCAGCTTCAGTCTCTCTTGATAATCTTGAAGAGGCGAGATTTCGTTGCCCTTAATCACTAGACGGTTGACAACCTTAGCGGCATGCTCTACCGCGTACGGCCACATAGTGTCAGGCATGCCCGCATCAATCAACACACTCTTGGCTAGAGAGTTGAGATATCCGCCGGTCCTTTCTGCAAGACCATTTGGTTCTGGCGATCTGGGAGGTGTAATCTCGACATTAATACCCTCCTTCGTCGCCCAAGATGTGAAATTATAGAATTCCCGTCCGCCATCAATACGCCACCTTGCTATGTGACGGCCAGTAAGGTTGCGGAATTGCTTAGCAGATTGAATCACAGCATCTGCCGCATCCGCCTTACGCTTCAACAGACGTACAACTATCGCCCGTGTTGCGTCATTGACCAATACAAGGTAATTGGTATAGCCATTATGACCGATAGGTTTCCATGGCTGTGTATCTGCATGCCACAGATGTGATGGATCAACAGTGCGTTCTTTCGTATCGCGGGAAACTAGCCTCTTGGCTTTCGAGATCTGACAAGCCTCACATTGCTCACGAGCCTTGTCATACTCAATCTGATTGACCTCAGCTGTTCCCTGAACTCGATTTAAACCCGTATGGGCGAATCTGCGGTGCAGAAGCATTGTATCTATCGCGGAAGACGATATTCTTTGTGCAAGGCAAAGCCAAGGCATATCCTGACGAGTTACCGTTTTTCCAATAACCTTATCTCTCAGATAGAGATTCCCCGTGCGAGTATCCCAATCAAGCCCTAGTTAACTCTTGACCTTCATTGCACCAAAAAGACTATACGGTGCTTGTGGATTGTAATAGACTTTGATCCGTAAATCTGTAACCTTATTGTCATATATCAGGGGCAGGGTTGCAAACCCGTAACCCAGAGTCGTGGCCACAGCTAAGCCCGCTGTCTTGTACGAGTATGGAACATCACCTTCGGCATAGGGGACATAGTTCTCGATAATATCAAGATCCGGGGTAATGGCCTTACTCGCACCTATATCGTAAATCCAGTGAGAGCAGTTTGATATCCTTTCTCCCACAGATATCATAGAAAAGTTATCATTGTTAATCGCCGCGGTAGAGGTATCCTTATTCTCCTGCTTCGGTGTTGTATTCGAATGCTTTCTCCAGAGCCTAGGGAAATAAGCCCAGATCAGATCATTCGGTGCGTGCCATGGTCGCTGGGGACGTCGTTCCGGTACCAAATAGGGGCACTCAGTTGCGTGATGCTTGTTATCCGGGTCCTTACAGTATCCGCAGAGCCCGTTGGCATCTGGCATTCCCATGAGCGACTGTACATGTTTCTCTATGTCAGCTCCATATCCTGGTGTGTGTTTCCTTCGCTTGGTTTGTTGTCTGCCATTATCCTGAGGCGCTGGAGGTGAAGACAGGGCAGTAGGGGGAGGCTTCGTCTTAACCGCTGCACTCAAGGCAGAAGATTGATTGATCTCTACCTCACGACCTTTCTCGGAGGCAGTATTGATAAACTTGTGCAGATCTTCGTCTGTAAACGTTGTTGCTGCATCCTTCGCGAGGGTTGATTCGTACATCTCTAACCAGCCTGGGAGATCATCTCTGAGGTGGTGTATTAGCCACTGTAAGGCAAAGTATGGGGATATATCAAGGCCCAAGTTATTGCAGGTTGATATTTTGTCATAAAATTCTTCAACAAAAGCCTTGACTGAGGGGAATTTCTCACGATCCATCTTAAAGGTCTCGATCATTGTTGTCCTTGCCAGAACATGACCATCACCTATTACGATCTTCTTTATCGTTGCAAAGGCATCGTCCGCATACTCTTTTGCATCCGATGATTTCATCACTAGCTTGACCACATCCGGTGATAGCTGTGTCATAAGCCATGCCCGTATTGCACGACTGATTCCTGTCCAACGTATGTACACTGGATCTGTAGGGAGAGGACGAGGGATATCTTTCTCAATTATGCTGGCGAGGCTGGAAGCATGCAATGCATTCTTCACGTAGAACGCCCACACCTCGTTGTTATCACGGCCTTCAAGTGCCTGTTGCACGTTAGGCATACTTGTTGGGAGCTTATCGACTCCTATCATTTGGTTTATATCTCCAGTCAGGTCTTGAGCCTGCGCAGCTGCCTACTCAAGATTGAATAGCGGCATCCTTCCAGTTGCAGACCTTAATCTGTTCGCAATATGTGGATACACGTCGTTCAAAAGTTCTGTCAGTTCGTGATCCTCAAGCGATCTGGGCAATGAGGACGGATCCTCTGAGGAATCCTTTATTATGCTCGAGCGCACAGTATGGTCCGATTCTAGCTCGAGTTCCTGGTCCTCGCCTATCTCGTGGCTAGGCCTAGGAATGGTGCGGTCTTTGGTCTTTTCTCACATTGCTGAGGCCCGCACTATGGTCCCCCGCGGTCCTAAGCGGTCTTTATTGCGGGGGACCATTGTTGCATAACCTTGCCAAGACCTTCTGTTTTCAGCTACATAAATATGATGATTCATCACAGCAGGTTTTTACAATTGTAACAGTATTCAGTGTAAATTTTATTAGTATTCTATTTACAATACTATTGGCTTTCTATTGACTTTCTATTTGGTATTGACTTTCCAACACTTTCCTTCACCTTCCTATTGAGTTTCCATTCGGTTTCTATTCAGTTTATAAAATAACTCTGAATATATAGTAAATATATAATAACAGAGAAGAAGATAATACCGAAGCGATTCTGAAACACTGTCCATATCCACCCAATTTGTGAATACTAAGATACCACACTCGCTAGAGAAAGTAAAGAAAGCTGAATATCGTGATTATAAAAGCAAGTAAAGTAATATATATATACTGTTAGCTATCTCAGCCAGAGAAATATATAACACGATTATCTAGTTTCTTGTTTTTCTCTCCTGAGTATAGAGTAACACTATTCTCTTCTACTCTCTCTACTCTGGCTTCCTTTGTCTATATGTCTACTGTGTTTATTATATCTATTGTATTCTGTATTCCTATTCCTTCCCTTTTGGACTGCCGTTCCTATTCACTGATACTTCCTTCCCTATCTGGCACTGTTAGATGACCAGGGGTCGCCTCGCTTGTCAGCAGTGTTATTCAATATACATATAAATAGTTACTTTATCCCACTCTCGCGCGCGTATAGCTTTTCTGTAGATATCGCAAAAATGACATATCCTGCGGGTTACCTTCAGGCGTTGCACGCAGCCGGACTCACTATCCGGTCGACCAGAGAAGATATAATCCTGCTTGACGAAGAGAGTCTCGAGGCCCTGTTAATCAGCCTCCTCCAGGTGCTGAATACCCTGGAGGGGGCTGGTACAGGTAGTCCTCGTATGATAGCGCTAATCCGGGGGCGGATTAATTGGGTGACAGCTGCGTTGGAAATGTTTGCTCTGCGCCAATAGGTAAGTGACTATTTATTTCTCTTTTCTTTTGCTTGTTCTTGTATATTTCCCTTTTCCTGTGAGGGCCTGGGCACCCCTCTCCCGCATGTATACCCCCATTAATGCTTCTGGTCTTACCAGGAGGTTAGAGGGGGTTCTTGACGGGTAACTAATAGGTTCGATGGGGTTTTGATAGGTTCCCACACAAAATCAGAGGAAGACGGGTTATGAAAACCATCCGACGATTGTCTACTCGACTCGTACTCGAGACCGAAGCTGGGCTTGTATTTCCAGTGGATGTGGTATCGCCTAGAAAAGAGACAGGACACCTCTGAGCTTGAACACTCTCTGGGTTTGCGGGTCGCCCAGCAGCTTGAAAATCATAATTGAAATTGGCGTCCCGCGGCGAGGGAGGATACAATCGGTTGAGCAGTGGATAGTGCGAGTCTGTGGGAGAGATTTCGGGTGTTCGGTTACAAGTCCCCCGTTAAGGCTGGGCCACGGGCAGCGTTGATCGAACATGTCGACCGTCTGTTCTGCCAGGGGCGTGCGATCTAGCGACGAACTTTGACGAATTCGTTAAGGCTTAGCCACGGATGTTCGAGAGGTCTGCGATACTGAGGATACAAGTTTGGTTAGTGAAGGACTGCTACGGTATTCTGCAGGGTATCTGGGAATACCACGGCAGCCTTTGTGAGACACGGTCGGCCGGCGGGGAGAGATCTGCGCTGGTAACGCGAAGCGGGGAAATCTTTCCCTGTGGGGCGTGGCACATAATGGCAGTGACGGACAGGTCATGAGGATCTGACGAGACTGTCTATGTGGCCCGAGAGGACGGACGCGCGTGTCGGTGTGCAAAGAGACGGGAATCAGTTACCTCCTCGCACGGAGGACCTGAGGTCTAACAGCCAAAGTGGTGTCGTCCTAGTGGAGAATGTGAGAACACTCTCTACTACAGTGATTCTCGAAATCGGTCTGACCTTCAAACACTTGTCAATTGTTTGTTGGCCCCACCACCAAGAACTTGGCGTGATTCTTTGATTGAGCGAACCGCCTTAAAATGAGGGCGGTTGTAATATACTTTTCATGGAAAACGTAAAACTTATGCGGTATTTTATTTTTATGTACATTTACTCGAATGCTTGATCGATCCTGGCATGAATACCAGATGTCGAACAACTTGCTCCAAACAACTCGTGCGATGATCCACACTTGCACGCGGCAGATTGACAGAAGTAAGAACTATATCCATCCTGGTGTACTTGGCAGTGGTGGCTAAACATGGTATCTTGTGGAGATAGGGGCAGCTCTCCTCTTTTGTCCAATCAGAATGAATGGTGCCAAGTACTCCGTATAATTATTCTATATGCATGCATAAAGCCGACTATCATGCAGAGCGACGGATCTCGATGGAACATCATGGAACCCCGTGATCATGTGACCCAGAAGCCTGGGAACGCCTGTTCCTTGTTCCTAAGCGACCCTTACTTCCCCGTCACTCGTGTCCTAACACGGAGCCCTACTGATACGATCAACATGCCATCTCCTCGGCTTCTGGGCATCCACCGTGCCATCTTGCGGGTTTTGAAGCTCAGTGGTGCGGGCGAATATATAGAACAGATTCTCCGAGACTTGGAACAGGTCACAGTGGAGGCAGATGGGTCAACCAATCTGGGGGATATAATGAGGTTACGATTTGATGGCTGGGTAAACCAATTGACTGTATTTTAATTCAACGAGGTCCTTTGTTCTTGATTGGTTCGACTTCTGCTTCCCATCTGACTTATCTTGCGCAATATCTTCTTGAGCGATCATTTTCTGCTTATAAAAAGAAAGATCGTTTAAAACTAAATGACCCAGATTGAGATTTCAACAACTGTTCTAGCGCTGTTGTGGTCGTAGGTATCCAAGGTCTACGATGAAGCTGCTTCTCAACGAATCTCTCTCCACGTCGAAGGGTTCAATGTCACTCTCGAGCATCCTGATGCTGCCGATCGTAGAGTTCTTCCCGAGTGCGATCATTATTTGATCCATCGTCACGAAAGGTGGGTCACAGACACACGGCTCCGAGTAGCCAAGGGCGAAGGCGCTCTTGCGCATCGGAATAGCGTCACAAATGGCTGAAGACACACACGGGACTCCGGGTGACCCTCGAAACATCTTCTCGAGGCTGTTCTTAATCCTCCTCTCGCACGTGCGACAGTTCGTGACAGCTATAAAGCATTTTTCCGGCTCTAGAATGCCGTTCACGGGAAAGTTGTCCGGTATGTTGGGGATTGACAGGAGTTCCTTGACCTCGATCATTTCCATGCAGCCAATGCACGTGATGATCATGTTGAGGCTGGAGGGCTTGTTCGTCATTATAAGAGTTCGATGCAGCGGCTTCGGATCTAACGCATGTGCTTTTTGAATTTTTTTCCCTAAATCGCGTATTAGCACTGTGGGTGCCCGGAGATGGAGTGTCTTTAAAAGCACTCTTCCAGAATCCTGGTATCCCAATTGATAAATATAATATGGCATGGAATACGGTACGTACCACTCCGAAGTTATAGTACCGGGTGACTTGTTCAAAATCAACCTCAGCTAGAAACCGAAGCCGAAAATAAATATATAGTCCACAATCCGCCTATCCCGAGGATAAGCAGAAGAGCAATCAGAAGAGCACTTGGAATGAATTAAATGCAAGTTGAATGTTACTATCTGTCTCAAGATTCAGCCTGATTCTCTCTGGACATTGCTTATCCCTTCCTTCATTACCAAGGCAACCATACTACCAATGTTGGGTGAGATGCTGATGATGAATGGTGATTCGTCGTTCTTTATTATTTATCTAATAGAGGCCGCCTCCGGTTAACATGTTAGGGCGTGTCGGTTGAAAGCCATCAAATATTTCACTCAGGCCGCGGCGCTGATACCGTATAGTCGGAAAAAATTGGGGATTCCTGGTAATTGCTTTTACAAGCTCATCTCTCTTCATATCATCGAAAGCGCCCGAGTGACTATAAATTTCATAAGCTATATCCTGGAGTGCGTTGCCTGATCTTCGCCCAGGGAAAAACCCGCTTGGGATCATTGCTGGTACCCGATAGAGAGGGCATTCGAAGACGATCTCATGTTCAGGTCCTCCACCCTCAAAGACAGCAAGGATACGATATTCATCAGCCGCAATGCCGCCTTCAATAAGATATTCGTCGCGGTGGTGCCACAGCTTTCTTCGACGATCCAGCCCTGCATCAGAATATCCAAGTTTGGATGCAGCCTCCTCTGCACTATACACGCCTGCCAAACCCTTTGTCCACACAGCAATCACCACAATATCCCTTTCCCCCTTACTTTCCAGATTTTTTCGCCGCTGCATGGCTCGCTTCCAAGTGCCGAATGATAGAAATCGCGTCCGTTTTCGTTCCCAAGATAGCTGAGTATCGAATTCTTGCCATGATGGTGGGCCTTCGTAGATCGTTCTCCGCGCACAGAGGTAGCCTTCACTGAAGTTAGTGTTACTACCAGATTCCGCGCGAAATAGGACAGAAGGTTTTGCGTTATTTGACAAAGGACGCAGGAACATCTCGATCTATGATTTTGGATACGGTGGACATAAAGGTTCGGAACAGGTCGGAAATGGTGCGCCGTTGATTCTGGTGGTTTCCCCGCTAGGGAGTCGACGGGAATGTTGGAATTTTGCTGCCGAATCGCGTACCACGTGACATCATGCACAGTCACAAAGACTCATAAATTTGCATAAAATACATTACATTACGGTACAAGGCGGACAGAACATTGCTCAATATTTTGTCCAGGCCAAGCTCTTGGCAGTGGGGCCAACAAACAATGGAGAAGTATTTGAGAGTCAGTCCAATTTCGAGCATCACTGTATCTCACTCGTACGAGCGTCAATACGGTTTACAATCGCCACTGGCCGACTCGACGTCACTTAATCATATCGTTGAACACAAATCACCCACCCTTCCCAAACTAACTCACACCAACCACCTCGTGCCAGACATGGTAGACGCGCTTCAACTGCCAAAGATAGGATGTTGAACACTTGGAGAAGCGCCTTCAAGCCAGCCTACTAACAAAACTACTAACCCACGAGAATCTCTTACAATACTGATAGACGGCACGACATATGCTAAAAGTGAAATTGTACGGGCTAGAAGGAGACATGGCACGCGATAGGATATGTACTAGTAGATTAGTGATAGTTGCCCTTTCGGCTCAGCCGCCGGGCGTTAATAAATTGTTTGTTTGTTTGTATCTCACTCGCACTGAGAACCTGAGGCTGGGGGAACCGAAGTGATGTTGTTCTAGCTGAGAGCCGGTGATGCATGCTTAAGGAGCAAACCTGGAGACACCTGGGGTGAGAGGTTTTGGCGGGGCCTCGATATCTGGAGGTCGCTCATCGAAAGTTGAGCGACTGAAAACCAGGGCAGTGGCCTGAGCAAGCGGGCCTGTTGAAGCTGCTTTACACCAGTTGTAAGGACTCGTTAAGGCGTAGCCACGGGCAGCCTTTGCCGGGTAGTTATGTCTCTTGGCCCTCAACATCGCACGAGCCCATGTAGGCACCAGCAAAGGCCTGCCAGAGAATGTTGGGAAACACGCCAAAAGAGTGGATGCAGCACTCCCAGGTAAACACACCCGACAGCTGTATGATCGATTATCATGGAACGAAGCGAGCGTGCTGGCTCAACTCCGGACTGGCATGGCAAGATTAAATGGGTATCTCTACCGAATCAACGCAGCGCAGACAGATCAGTGTGCATGTGGGCAGGCAAGAGAGACTGTAGAGCACTTCCTCTTTCGATGTCGAAAGTGGACAGCACACCGAGCAGAAATGCTACAATGCACCCACACTCACAGAGGCAACATATCCTTCTTCCTAGGAGGAAAGTCACCATCAGATGATCAAATCTGGGCTCCAAACCTCGAGGCGATACGGGCCTCCATACGGTTTGCAATCGCCACGGGCCGACTCAACGCCACATAACCGTGTAGATAATCACCAATCTCCCAATCCTCCTGACCGAACTCACACCAACCACCTCGTGCCAGAGACGGTAGACGCGCTTCAGCTGCCGAAGATAGGATGTTGAACACTTGGAGAAGCGCCTTCAAGCCAGTCTACTAACAGAATTACTAACCCACGAGAATAAACCCTCCCCCCTACGATACAGACAAATGAGACGGACATATACTAAAAGTAATTATGTATGGGCTCTAAGAAGACACGGGATATATTAGGATATGTATTAGTAGATTAGCGATAGTTGCCCTTTCGGCTTAGCCGCCGGGCGTTAATAAATTGTGTGTGTGTGTAGCTTTCTCAAGTCTCTGTACAATGGTGTACGGCAGAACAGCAGTGTAATGGGGGTCGTTCTGACGCCTACTAACTGTGCTAATGGATAATAGTATAAAGCCTACAATACTGTATAACACCGTATACAAAGCATTGGGCAATGTAAAGGTGGTAGGTCTAATAGAACGTAAGCCAACACCAGAATTATAGATACGAGCTCTGTACCAGATTAGGTAAACCAGTTGGTTCACTTCCTGCAAGAGGTCGATACTGGATTCTTAATTCCATAGTTGCTTCTTCTCCATGCGCATTGGACTGGAATGCTTATTTGTATGAAATGCTTGCATACCATATATATCAACTACAATCGATCTGTTAGCGCATAAATTTGTAGGTAATCAAACCGGATGTTAAGCAGTTTTCCTCTTATTTAAAACCGTCTTGTTGATGGTTTTACCCCGTTTCAATTAATTGGATATTTATCATATGACTTATCTTTTCCTGATTGCTATAATCACAATCTACAGTACTCACAACAATGTCCCTATCCGTTACGCCTCAATACTCAGCTGTCGCAAACGATACACTCGATTATCTTCCCACAATTGTTGCGCATGAGGGCTATTATGAAGTAGCCCAGCTCTTGATGGTTGCCCTATCAGCGTCCGATGTCAGCTCATTGCTCGTAGCTCTTCACATTCAGCCCTCGACTTCACTTTGCCAGCGTTATCGTCGATTTCTTCATCCAATAAGGGACATAGATCCCACGATGCGGATCTTTGATACTTGGATACGAGAAAAATGCCAGATCCTCCTCCTGGGTCATGATTGCAGATTATTGATGCAACGCATCATGGACCCAGAAGCATACTACGCAGAAGGTAGTTGCACCCGTGATCCGTTGGAGATATGGGTCGTAGCATTACCGCCCAATTCTCAAAGGATTGCTAAGCGAGCCTCAAGATTGCTTCGCGTTTTTCACAGGACTAGCAACCGCGCAAGACGCACAAGAGCCTTTTCCAAGTTTCGTGATATCATCGACCAAGGACTTATTCTCAAACAGTATCTCGATGGCCAAGATTTAAAACTGTGCGAGGACCGACCCATTGTATACGAAAATATACATGGACAAAGTGTCCATGTTAAAGCATTCGATCTGTTGCTGTCGACTACAATGAATTACGATCAAGAAAATTTTGTTGTTGGACTCCACTACGCAGGCTTAGAGTTTCGCTTGGCGTGGGATATAAGGGCCTCTAAATCAGCCAGACATTGGAAGGCAGCCGACGGCCTTCCATATATAGATACTGCCAACCCATATCATCTTGGGAGGGGAGCGACTATTGATTTGAATGAACGTGAACGCCCAAATGCAGGAACACTTGCCTTCTTCCCTTACTCACCCCGTTGTTGTCGGGAATCTATCCTGTCTATTCCCATCAAGCAGGTTCCGTGAAAACCACAGGTAATAAGATAGTGCGAGGGTAGAATGAATGGGCTGTGCTAGCGAATGATCTAATTTATACTAGGACCAAAGGACTTAGACAAATCTTCGGAATTGTGTGAGAAGGGAATCAAGCAGATAATGGTGTATTAGCAATATTATTTTCTTAAAATATGTGGGAAACGCTGTTAGAGCATTTATCATGTTTATCTATTGAAACTTGAAAATATCAATACTCTAAATGAATATGTTAACTTAGGCATCTTTGCATTACAGCACTCAATTACTTTATCATCTGTCGGACTGCGGATCAACGTCAATGAATTTTGAACGAGATATTGATCTGAAGAGGACAACAACATACCTACCATTGTCAAAAAGCACACTACTGTAACCGAAGACTACGTAATAGTACAAGTAATAATGAATATATAATGCGCGAATATTGTGGGAGTATTGACCCAGTATGCACTCAGATACAACAATCTTTTATACGTATCAGCAACATTAAGAGGTATATAATCGTGCTTCTGAGCACTAACAGCAGCAGCAGTAGCAGCAGCAAGCACCTATAGCCAATATCACGAAGCGCAGTTGCTATCCACGTTCCAGTCAGTGTATATTGTTCAAGAGAAGCCCGAACGACAATGGGCTGTAGAAGGCTTTGGATAGCCCTAAGTATGGAAGTGTAAGTCCATAGCATTACTGATACACTGCTGAAAGGGCTGACGTTCCCTAGAGAAAGACTGTATTCCGGTCAAGATTCGGCAGCATTACGGTTTACAGGGCGGATGTCTTAATGAAGCATATATTCATAGCATTACTCAACTTCCAGATCAGTGACGTGGAAGGTGAGGTAAGAATGTCAATAACTTGCCAGGACCTGTTGCGCTCTCGACCGGATCGCCCCGACACCCAAAGGATAAAGTTCGATGAATACGAGATATCCAGGCGCGAATTATACCCGGCCCCATTATTCCAGCCCTATCCATAATAGCCCAACTCTCCAGCTGTCAAACAGCGTGGCAGACGCAATCCCATCTCAATAGACGAGCCCTGAAGATGTACCTTCGATCTGCCAGTTTCCTCCTGTACGGTATCCGACGTAGAAAGAAAGCTCATGGCAATACTTGTGGGACCATCAACAATGCTGGGGGCCCTTATGAAATAACCTATGTACACATATATGATATGTTCTTACTCTAGACGACATCTATAACATAGACTCTATCACTGTAAAGTCTTGCAGGTCTGACTTGTACACTTGTAGTGTTTCCCACTATTGGCTCTATAGTTCCATATGAAACTAACTGTGAACTATATACAAATTGGTATCTTCTGTTTTACAAGTCTGAAGTTGCTGGACAGTATCCCGCGTACTGGCTAAAGTCCGCCGGGCCACCGCTGCAGGAACTGGTAGCTTAACAGGAGAGATTAAAAGTAGAAATTGATAATATTAAGGTTGGCAGACATGGTTCCAATGACTGTTAAAAAGAAACTGTAAGGATCCAGTGGGATAGTAAGAGTTTGACATTCAAGGTAGTTACAAAGAGCCTGTGTAAATCAATATATGGGGAGGTATAAAGATTGTACAGGGGCCAGAATCAGAAATACACTGTATCGCTTCGTTGTGCAAAAGCATTGGTGGTGAAAGGTTATCCACATTGTATATGTGTACCTAGTAATGAACAGTGAAAACAATGTATAAAATGATAAATCCGGTTTATTATCACATGCAAGACCTCCAAGGAATTCTGACCGTGTATTAATGATCGGAGACCAGATCGAAGGCGTGACTAAATTTGTCCGAGTCTAGTGGTTCTGCTAGGATTTCCTCCTCTGTCCACTGCTCAATTGCGTATTTGGCCTCTGGAAGGTGATTATAGAGAAAGATCTCAAAGAACTTTTCGGGGATAGACTTCAGTAACTGCGGTCGACACTGTTGAAATATCACCTCTATAGCTTTGAAGTAAGGTTTTTTGAGACACCGGTATTCAGTCGTAGATGGTGCATCTTCACCCGGAAAATAGGCGATACCTTGAGGTAGGAAGCAGAGCACATTTGGCGAGCCAGTAATGCGTACTAGTTGCCTCCAAGGCCATGCACGTCTGCACCAGTCTCTTACTTTCTCCTCGACCTCGCCGTAGTCACGAGCAACTTCTGGAAGGTGGTTATAGATGTCGGTAGCCAGTTTGGTAATTGGATCACTAGAGCTCCCTTGCTGTTGGCGGTAGTTATGTACATACCAGTAAGTCAATATAAGGCCAATGCGGGAGGTGTGCTCATTGTTTTTGTGCCAGATACCCGCTGCGAAAACTCCAGCAGCACTGCGCTGAAAGCGACGAGTGGTGTTACATTGTTCCCGGCGTAGATGTTCCAGCTGGCG
The DNA here is from genome assembly GCF_009193445.1 of Aspergillus pseudotamarii. Lineage (NCBI taxonomy): Eukaryota > Fungi > Ascomycota > Eurotiomycetes > Eurotiales > Aspergillaceae > Aspergillus > Aspergillus pseudotamarii. The sequence continues at coordinate 4,702 of NW_022475154.1, read as the reverse complement.
CTTCACTTCCACTAAAACAGGTGGAGAGGCAATGGTAAATGCTAGCTGTAATAACCGATCGGCCTGTTTGCGGCCAATAGGTGTACCAGAATCCATGGACATCTGGGCTACTCGGTCCCATAAGTCAGTTAAATTGACAGGGTCACCACTTCGAATCATGACGGTAGACCACCTGTAATGTGCTTTCTCCAATGAGTTGGTCTGCTGCCCTCTGGGTGGTACTGGTGACGATAATGATGACTTTGGAGACAACCCCGGCGGTGGCTGCGGGGGCGGCGGTGACGGTGTGTCAGTCGCTGCCTGGAGCGCCTCTGTCAAAATATCTTGGGCGAGGTGTACCCGAAAAGTCTCTGGTGGTCCATTTTGCAGGCCTTTGTTATTAGCACGCTGCGTCATTGTCCAGATAAGGGCTGTGCCGTCGTCCCCTGGTACAGAGCTAATTATCTTGCTGTCTAACTGCCATTCTGGGCATGGCTGGCCAATATCTTGAAGACAATTGGACAGTGTTTGAATAGCCGCTTGGCAGGTAGGGCAGGCAGGATGATGAGGATAGTAACTACTGTCCTGTACTTCTGGCCTGATTTCAGGGAAAGAATAGTGAATCACTGTCCCGGAGTATGGCTGTATTTCAATCAATGACCAGTGATTATACAGACAGTTAGGCAACAGTAGAGTCTGCGGCATTGGTGTTAAACGAAGTATACCACGATGTAGACAGTTAAACCAAGTAGCATCAGCAATATGTAGCTCCGATGGGTGATGATTGTAGGAAAGACGGTCACCAAGTAGATCCACTGTAAAGATTGACAGTGATGGAGAGTCCTGCAACTCATATAGCAACTGCTCCACATTGGCACGCGTTAACAAAGTACCGTAAAGCATAATATAGTGTCTATCTGGCCATTGTTGTACAATGGTGTCTTGTAAGCTTATACAGTCGTTTGGATTGTTGGCTCTGTCCTCAGTCATAGCTATGTTGATGGTCGGTGTCTCTGTTCCTGGGATAGGGTGGGTCGCTGGAAGTATGTCAATAACAGCCTGAGCAACATTCTCAGGCATGCGCCAATTATTTACTATCATATCAACATCATCTATAGGCAATGCAGAGTGAGTTGAGAGTGTCCGGTTCCTATCCGTCTCAAGGTCCGAGGCCATTGGGACGGTTGGCAACAAGGGCCATTGGGGAAGAATATGGTCATGATAATCCGGCAGTCTCTCTAGCAGGTCCCTAGAGCTGGCGGTGCTAGATATACTTGGACTAGTCAAGGTTTCGATATCAGTCATAGTTGGCGTCATATCGCGGAGAATTGTCTGTGGCAGGAGGTCTGGTTCCTGATCACCGGTGCTGGTGCCAAACTCTTGGAGCATGCGGTCAAACTCTGCTCCAGCAATGCCAGGCCGGTCGGTTCGATAGATTTCTGGAGACGGCTCGCCTGGTGTAGTGTTGGCTGTAGATGAATACACACTCTCTTCCTCGCTTGCTCCCTCCTCCTCAGTTGGATAAATCTCTGGAAAGAGCTGGTTATCTTGTCCAGTTGCTCCGTTCTGCTCAGTTAACCTGGTATCCGAGGACAGGCCACTTTGTGTGTTGTTGTCTGCAGATATAACCAGACTGCCTTCTGTTGCTCCATTCTCTTCAGTTATTCGTGTATCTGAGGATAGATTGCTTTGTGTGTTGTTGTCTGTAGATATATTCAGATTCTCTTCTGTTGCCGTGTTCTCTGCA
>NW_022475154.1:0-2571 GCF_009193445.1 Aspergillus pseudotamarii | reverse complement strand
ATATATCCAGATTGCCTTCTGTTGCTCCATTCTCTTCAGTTACTTGTGTATCTGAGGACGGATTGCTTTGTGCGGTATTGCCTGTGATTATAGACATTCTTTCCTCTTGGGTTGTTCTGTTCCTGCCAGCCTCAGTTGCGCTCCCCGTGTCGGTATTCACATCATTCGCACAGCCTCTGTTTGGCATATCTAGCAGTGACCTAAATTGTGGCTGGAGGCTTTCCTGAGTACGCCTTACCTGCGTGGATCTCAGTTCAGATTCCGTGTCCAACTGGTCCCATGGTCGCTTGACCCCACGCAGCAGCTCCTCTCCTGATAATGATTCTCCGACATGCTTGTCAATGGCGTGAACCCATTCAAGGGGGCTAATAGGGATGGGGAAGAGAGCAAAGTCTGGCTTGAAGGCCGTATACATATTCTGGAGATAGTTTAACTACGTTTTAGTCAGCGTATAATAAGCCAGGTATTACCCTTGCTGCCCGGAAGCTCTCTCTTCGATGCTTTGGGCTTAAGCTCTGGAGTAATGATGGCGGTGGGCGTACCAATATCTCCACAGTGCAGCTGGCATTTTCACCGTCCCTGGCCCACTGGGTACACAATTCGCCTACCAATGGTTTCTGCCAGATCCATCAGCACCTGTCTTGGGCAATCAAGTGCCAAACAACGTACCGCTATCTGCCAATATCTTCTCTGTTCGACTATCGACTCCATATCCGGCATGCAGTTGATATGTTGGGCAGTCCAAAAACAGCATTGGAAACGAAGTTTCCTGATGGGTGGGAGGTCCTCTGCGAAGCTCCTTTTCACCTTACTGGTATGGATATTATAGACTGCCATCCTTATCCATTTATATGCAGCGAATGTATGAGTGTCATATGTAGAAGACTACTGAAAGTGCGCCGGCGTTGATATAGGGGAAGCGCGCTGAGTAGAATATATATCCAGCCTCTTTCACTATAATCTATACGCCGTGCTTGGTGCCTAGGGCTTCCATTGCCTCCAATGTTGAGCGGTAGAGGTACCATGGTTCAATTTTGGGTGCCTCTCAGGGGTTTACTGGTGATCACACAGGGCCAAACACCTACATGTCTGCACGCACCCTAGTTGCTGTCGTATCGATTGGTTGTGAGTATACTTGCAAAATCGACACCTGGTACTTTCCCCATCGGTGAGCTAGTCCCTTTTTGGAACTAGACTTGTTTCTATACAACCAATAATAGTAGTTATCTACGTAGGGTCTATGTTCCGATCAAGAAAGCAGCGTGTGGAGTGCTTGGACACCAATTTTACCAGTGAGTATGGGTGCGGATCGACCAGGGAAGCATAATTTCAAACATTTGGCCAATAGGCTGTTGTACCAAGCAAGGTACTTATGGGCCCCTGCGTGGTGGCTCCATGGCTCTGTGTGTTAAACCCATGGGCGGGGAAAGGCAATGTATGTTGTGGGAGCCAGATGAACCTGGCAGGGCTGATACGTGCAGATCTGGTGTACTTCCCTTTAAAGTCTCTATTGATCGCTTAAGGGCCTCAGGTGATAGTCCTTTAAGGAGTAACGAGAAGAATTGGGTTATTGTAAGGAAGGTTTAGCGATATATACTTTTGCTGGCCATTACTACCTCTATCCATCTACTACAATAATAGTATCGGCTAAACTTGCAATAAATAACACCTCTCATCAATTTCCTTTTTTCCTTTGCTTTTGGGGGGTAGATAGATTGGTATCGACGGTGTAATGAGCGGGACTTCGTCTGTATAGCGGATACTGAAGTTTAATTTCCACTCTTCGTTCATGTCTTAGAGAATTTTTGGCTTTAGACTTTACAACAACTACTAAAGATTCTTCTAGAACAACGAGAATATCTCCATTTTGTGGATACGACCCTCTCTGGTGGCTGACGGCAGAACTTTTTACCAGAGGGATATCCACCTTTTTCAATGGTAAGTCCGGTAATTTCCTAATTTGTTAGTTACTTAAACATCGCCATAGTCGACTCCACTGAAATAAGCTTTCCCTAATTCATAGTTTGGAACGACTAGCTTACTGCAATCTACGTATTATTGGATTTTCTACTCTATAAACTTTACCATAAAGCTACTAACATGTACTAATGTATATACACTATGAGAATCCTAGTCAAATTTCATGCTTTTAATGCTAATTACTACCAAGGTGGGTCAAAAGTCTGATTACACTAACGCGTTTCCGCGACGCGTCAAAAAATCGCAACTTTTTCAACCACCTACCATTCCATCAAAATGAGGTCTTTTGGAACCGAAATTAGTGGAAATCGAAGGCCTAATTCTGAGCTTTCTACTGAAACCCGTGCGGCGATATTATCTGGTCTAGATAACCAGGTATCGCCAACTCAACTAGCCAAGCAATTTGGTGTCAGTCGAAACACAATTTATTCAACTAAAAAACGCTTCCTGCGCAATCACACCTTGAAATCGCTTCCTAGAAAGGGAAGGCCTACAAAGCTCAGTTATTCTACTAAGCGCTATATATATCTTTTAGCGCGCCGGATGCCTAGACTGAGCTACAGAGCTCTCTGCGCAGGTAGTGGTTCTGGG
>NW_022475153.1:0-38258 GCF_009193445.1 Aspergillus pseudotamarii | reverse complement strand
AATTTTATAGCTATAATATTATACTGTTTATTATATATTTTATAATTATTTATAAAAATTTTAATTCTATTTTATAACTATTTTAAAAATATTTTTTAAATATATATTAACTATTATATTATATTTCTATATTTATAGATTTCTATATAAAATCTATACAAAATTTAATATTATAACTAATAGTTAAAGAATAATATAATAACTATTATATAATTGTAGAACTGATTTTTATTTTGTTTAAACTACTAGTAACTATCAAAAACTGTCTAAAACTACCGATAAATTAGTCAGCGACCTAATGTTGCCAACCCCCCTGTCCACTATGTATATTCCTGGGTGACCCTCCAGTACGCCGGGGCGACTGTGGAACACGAAGAATGGCCACAGCTCACTTTCCATGGTCATGCTCATCCCCCCAACCTCGATAAAAGACATGAGGAAAATACTGGAAGGAGATCATGGTGGATAGAATGAGGTGTGATAGGAGGCACATCGAACATATGTACATTTATGCGGCAGGTTTGAACCTCCTTTAGCTTGTGGTATGGAATGGAAGGTCTGACATCTCACATATATACTTAGTCTTTCGAGATGTAATATTATGCAAGAGTTGCGTCTCGATGGCTGTCTCTAGAGAGGAAGTAGAGAAAGAAAAGTTGATGACGTAGCTAATTGGGTTTTGTATATAATAGACTGCCCAAGGAGCGAGACAGATGGAAAGATGATTCCGTAAAGATCTAGAATCTACTATAGGAAGATGAAGGTGTTAATATAGACAAGCCCATACAAATTCCCTCAGATCTTGACAAAGGGATTAACGGAATAACGGACCAAGAACAATGGAATATTGGCAAGGGCAAAAAGGTGATTGCCATTTGTCGCAGGTGAACCATTAACTCATCTTTTCGACATTCAAGAAGCCTTTTTAGACAATCCTTTTGCCTCCCAGTTGAATAACTCTTTCATAGGCGGCATTAACTGGTTCTCGTTTCAACGGACGAGGTTCCGGATATAGGGTTGAGGGAATCCCCGGGTCTCTGCCTTAGGAATCAATATACCTGCGGACTGAATACGCAAATACGACAGCCGGGGCTCCCCACACCGTTGCAATTGGCCAACCAACGGCCCTCACTGAAGACTGTTATAAAAGTATGGTCCACATACACGCCAGGGGAATGGCTGCACGGCACGGCTCGGGTGGCCTATTTTCGGCAAAATAAAATAACTTTTAAGATTAATGAAAGTATGCCCCATTGATGAATCTCGTATCCGAATACGAATGTCGTATAGGGGCTCAGTGATATAAAAGAAGGAGGTCCCATCCATTGGTGGTTTCCGGTGTGATGAGTGCACAGTGACTTCTATTTCACCTATTTCACATCAATATGGCTACCTTATCCGGAAAGACTTGCCTTGTCACTGGCGGAGCCGGCGGGCTGGGCAAAGCTATTGCAACAAAATTCCTTGAGGCCGGAGCCAACGTGGTGATCTGTGACATCAATGACGATCGACTTCAACAGGCCTCCGCGGAACTTTCTGTAAAAGGCCCATTGAAAGCAGTGAATGCCGATATTACCTGCGCTGCAGCAGTGCAGGCCCTTTTTGACACAATCGTTTCCGAGTTTGGAAAACTAGACATTCTGATCAACAATGCTGGGATCATGGACCGTTTTGACCCGGTTGGGGATTTGGATGAGGAATTGTGGGATCGCGTCATGGCTGTCAATCTAACGGCACCTTTTCTGCTAAGCAGATTGGCTGTTCGTAATATGCTTGAGCAGCCGAACCCAGATGGTTATATCATGAATATTGTGTCGTTGGCGGGCAAAGCTGGTTGGACAGCTGGTATCTAACCTTCGCCCTATTGCTACTCTTCTTATAACGCTAACGAATGCTTAGGTGCCGCATATACCGCAAGTAAGCATGGACTGGTTGGTTTAACCAAGAATACAGCCGCATTCTACGGAAACAAGGGTATTCGGTGCAATGCGTTGATGATGGGCGGTATGGCTACCAATATCACCGAGGCATTTATGGCAGGCGTCAATGAAGAGGGAAAGGAGAAAGTAGTGGGCATTATGGGGGCCCTGCAGTCGCCCCTATGTGACTTAGATGAGGTTGCAGAAGTGTGTGTCTCCATGACATGCGGCAAAGGGAGGAGGCTTATCAATGGTGCCTGTATTCCGGTTGATCATGGGTTTTCGGGAACGGTTGGCTAGATATAACGGGCTGCATTTCATTTCTTTATACCATTTACTGCCCGCAAAATGGGCACTGCCTTTATCGAGCTTGCAGGTTAAAGGTGGACCTTTGTATATAACCCAATCAAAGACATTAGAATGTGCCCTACAAACCAACAGTAGTAGAATATGTGCTATTTATTTATACTATATGATCTCAGATTTGGCTGGATAGAGTATGCTTCAATATCTAGGCCTGTTAAATACCACGGTCTCGAGGATATGTCACTCAGAATAATTATATCCTGTTATGGTGCCTTCTTCGCTAGAGATACGTTACCTAGACTTTGTATATTTTAATCGATAGGGGCGCTGACCTAATGTATACCGTTGATTTCCTGGAAGATATACGGATTTCCCATTTCCCTGCTAGCTTTCTCTGTCATACATACATAGAACAATATATGCCATATGCAACATATCAAGCATACGAATCCTCTGACTGAAGACCTTTCCCTCAACAACACAATACCATCACCAGTGTACTCATACAGTATGATCAGCATCAGCTATTATATGATTGATTACATATTACGTTCCTGTTTAAGCCACTTATCAAGTCACATACAGATTAGATAAAGCTTTGAAAAATGTTAATCTCGTAGCATAGTCTTCTTGTTGTTCCATTAGACAAGGCAGGGATTCCATATTGTTAAGAACCATGCTACACCAGGACCTCATCCAAGCACATAGTGACCAGTTCCCTATCTTAGTTAGGATAACTTTAGCTGATGGCCACGACAAATTTCAGACGGGTATCATCAGCAGGTTATCCAAACTGGCTATCGTTATCCTACTGGATGCTCATGATTGTTCGATGGTCTTATGTTTATAGCCGCTCATTCTACGATAAGTAGGACACAACCCCTGGGAACATACGTGGTCTTGTTAGTTCTCAGTGGCTTATTAAAAGGCCATTGCAAGGACTATTTCAAACACTTAGCGCCACAAAGGATGCAGAGAGGGCATACAACTAGAAATGAGGGTCTGGACAAGGAATAAATTGATCGAAAGCTTAATAGAATGGACAGCTTTGCGGCATGTACTGAGCGGCAGATTAAGTGTTTGTTTCGCTCATTCCAACCTTCGCTGACGAAAGTCAATCTTTTGACTGTCTTTCCATCCCTCTCGATAGGCAGAGGGGTCTCGGGGGAGTACGCGACGTGCCTTCGCATTACGCAACTTGATGTTGCGCTTCTTGAGGTAATCGTCCGCAACTTGCACTGATGTGGCGCGAAACCGTACTAACTGTGTCTCGGACGCCCAAGGAGAGCTCGATGTGACCTCGTCCTTAACAGACGGATGGTTCTCGTTCAATGGTTCCTGCTTTACCGAAGTCATTGGGATACTATTAGAGACACCAGTTTCGTTAGGCTCTCTTTTAATAATTTTGTTGATGTTGTCATCCACATCCCCTGTGAGATCGATAACATTCTCGTCATTTTCGTCAAAGTCTGCCATCCCCTCTTTGCTATTCATGTCGCGATGATCGAATGAATCTAGAGGATTGAAGGACTCATTAGGCATGCCGTTCATGTCTGGGAAGCCAAGTCCTTCATCCTGTGACTCGTCCTCTGATTCAGTATAGTCTACCGTCGACGAAGGTAGGTCACGGAGCCTTTGAAGTTCACGCTCACGTTCCATGGCCTCTTCCCGTTCTTTGGCGGCAATCATATCTAGCTCTTTCTTCCTTGTCATCTCGAGTTCAATCCTTTTCTCCCGGTTGGCCATGGCAACGAGCCCATCAGCGACCCCAATGCGGTAGCTGAACGTGGCCGAACCACCCTTATATGAGCATGCCCAGTCCAGGATCTTGTTGTGCGCCATCTCAAAGGCTTCTGCTGCCGTGACGGTATTTTCCGCGATACCAAAAAAGGAAAAAGCAATACTTGTTTTGTAATTTATTGAAAAGTATTGACAGTCAAAAAACGTACACATAGCACGTGCCAACTTGCCCACGAAAGTCTCCTTGACGACTCGTGCTGTACGGTCCTTAACGTTGGTGATCAGCACCACGCTCCTCCCTGCATATTGTGCTTTGTTTTCATCATCACTATTGGCTAGTAGATCGGCTTGGGAGACATTGTACTGGGCCATTAGCTTCTGCGCGAGGAAAAGGGCAGCTTTAGCTTCCAACTCCGTAGTAGTCTCATGGCGAGCTTTTCTTAGACATTTATAGATTCTAGCAAGGACACCTTCATCCAATGTTTCGCGTGTATCTTTTGCATTAACCTGAGCTTTTTTCCCCAAGGTCGCCTTTTGTAAAGGCTGTCTCTGTGCTTTCGGAGCCATCTGGGTCGGATTCCTGGGGAAGTGCGGGCAGTAGGCTTGAGGGGATTTTGAAGAGATATTCCCTAGGTAAATAGGATTCTGGGTTTATGGCGTTCGGGGAAGTGCGTTGATCCCGTCTATTTAGAACCCGTGGCTGCCTGTTGGCGACCCCTGTTCGGACGAGGCTGAGACGTTGGCGAGTCATGTAGAATGACTGCGCCGCAATGGGGATCGTGGTGTGAGTGGTGGCCGAGGTTGAACACCTTCCCTATCCGTGATGGTCTGGATTCCTAGTGTTGAAAGTTCGATATTACCTAGAATCTCTCCACTTAAAGAGAACCAGGGGGCTTAGCCTATTCCTTAATCAATGCTATACAGTATAGCATCCAAACTGGCCACGATAGCGGTTCTCAACGAACGGGATACAAAACCCGCTGAAATAGTTCGTCTGGATTGAATTCCAACGCAAAAACTACCGTAGAACCCAAAGACAGAGAGATTCAATGAATATATTATATAGTATTATTCATCTATACTACATTTATCAATTAAAGAAAGTTGATCCGGGAAACCCAGCACACGGGATCCCTCGATATACTCTATTTATCAAGCCAGCTTGCTTCCAACGAAATTGCAGTAAATGGGGTTAAGCCGAGGTTCCCGGTAATATCAATTGCTAACTAAAACCTTGGTATAATACTATTCATGTATGGATGTTCTATACTGCCCTAATTAAATCTAAAGTGAAAAAGGCTCGCCCCGTCGCCGGTCCGATGCACGTTGCAATCCAATGGCATCGAAGGATTGCGGTCACCCATTATGCCTCATTTATACAAGCTAGCAAAGAGGTTTTGAGCAGGCTGAGTCGGGCGCCATGCGTAAATCTGGAAAGGTTATACAATCGTTTGACTGATGCTATTGGAACTAGGCTTCAAGTTTAGCTTACCTATCTCCTTCCACTTCTTAGCAGGTCGGATTAGGTGACACACAATGTTGCTTCCTGTACAAGAAATTCCTTTTACCCTAGCTTTTTTGCCGTATATAAGAGTACCCATTTCTCGCTACATTCCTTCTCTATGCTTACGGTTGAACATCTCAAGTCATTGCCATCTCCAGATAGTCACCCTTCCTTCTCATCTTTCCAATACGTGTGCTGTGCTTTCTGAACGTAACTCATTATATTAGCAAGGGATAGTTCAACCGAGTTCCACTTTAGTACTCTATTCTGGCCTAGTGAGTAGAGAACAGTAAAACCAGGCCTGTCAGATCTGCCTTTGATAGTACGTGACCTCTTCGTGCATATAACACGAGAGCGGGATCAAAGAATATAAGTTGTAGCATTTCCCTCCTGCTGCTCACAGGATTGAGAGGAGTTTCAGTCAGGTTTCTACTTATACCGGTGTAGTCCTGTGTCATGAATAGCAATTCTGAGCTCTCGATGAACTCCCATCGGGTGCATACCTTTGTGTCTATTGTATACAAACTCATTTCTCCCCACAGACTCCTATTATTCACTACAAACACGAGGCTATCTCTATTTCAGTCCATTGGGATGAGCCGTAGAGGTTTACGTTTTCATCAATACTCATTTACTAAATTGCCCAATCTCCACTGCGAGTTTACCTTGATTTTGTTAGTCATCTTTATGGACCAAACTAAAGGTACACTACAAACAAACGATATTATTTCCATATGCAAGATTTGAAATGTTAAAGTATTGTTGACACGGAGCATTTGATATGGGCGCTCCCTCGATATAAGCAATTTAGTAGGACGGATTGCTTATAACGTGTTGCAAGAGGGTTTCAACTAACGAGGTTTTCAGTCCAGCGGTAAATTCTCTTGTCGCGTCGCGTCGCGCGGACAAATAACAATCAACCCTATAAGGATTGAGCCAGTGAAAGAAACCACCAACTGCATTCTAAATTCCCACGTTTGACAAAATGGCTCTTTCAATTAAGGAAATGCCTCCCCAAGACGAACAATTCGAACTGCTTCTGAACGCTATCGACTCAGCGTCGCGTGATACACTCCAGGCAGTTCTAAAGGTCATGTGTCGAGGTGATCAATCTACCAGGGACCGCGTCTCGAAATCACTTCTCATTACCGAAGACCAAGTCCCTATAATTGCAAGTGAGGATGAAGGAAGTGATGGAGAGGAGAGTGGGAACGAGGAGGATGCGGAATCAGAGGAAAATTCACGGTCCAAGGAAAGAAGGTTGAACCAGAAATTTTCAGGCTCCAAGCGACTTCGACAACGTTATGCCTATTGCGAGAACTGTGACAAGGAGTTTGACGTCACGCAAAATACAAATACCAGTTGTAAATTTCATCCAGGTTAGTACTAGTCTTTTAGCCTTTTTTCTTTTCTTTTTCTTTTTTTTGTCTTTTTGGTGCTGTTGAAGGCTAAAAGTTATACCACAGATTACTGCCACCCCGATGGAGAATTTTTTGTGGACGATGACCAATATGATAATGGTGATTATGATAATGGGGAGGCTCTCGAGGAGTTCCCAGAGGGTTATATCTATGAGTGTTGCGATAGACGTGCCGACGAGGAGCCCTGTACCGTTGACAAGCATCGCGAGCGCATATCTACTAAAAGACAAAGGCTCTACTGAATTTTACTCCTCGCGGAGCTCATTCAAATGTACACTACCTATCTCCCAAACTCCCAAACATAGACGGTCTAATTTGCTCCTTGTGTCAATACGAAATTGTGCAGCCTGGATCGGTAAAAATCACAGCTTGTATACAAAATTTAGACTACGAATTGCCTCCTTATCGTCACTGGTTATGGTTATCAAGGCTAGAGACTTATACCTTAACCACTAGAAATTAGAACTATCCAACTATATCATCAATTTCTGATCCCCGCTTATAACCTTACCGCGTGCAGCATTTTATCTCGAATCACCCCCCCTAGTCCATCAAGTAGCCCTACATCCAATCAAACCCTAAATAACATCTCCCCAACACCTTGACGGCACTAAATCTTATTCCAACCTCTCTCCAATTTATCATATTTACAATCACAAAAGCGTATAGAATGCAAGGAACATGAGTATCCCTACGTACTAACATAAACCAAGCAACGAGCACTGTTTTCCACAGCTAAGCCAGAATACCCTAAGATAACAGCTGCCAACGACATAACTCAACCACAAACAGCGGAACGTGTTGTTGTAGCTAAGCTGGAGGCTCATGCACTGCGTCAAGATCATGCATATGACAGGGTGACTGTGGTGTTATCGGCTTCCAAATAGGGCTGACTCTATTCCATTCTAGATTGACAAGCTTAAATTCCCTTGGCAGAGACTTCATACCTGTATGGGGGGAGGGGGGCGATTGTGTTGTGAGAGCGCAGTAAGAATCTTGGTTTTTGTATCCATTCCACGGTAAGTGTCTGTGATCGTAGTGCGAGGACCACCTGGGATGAGGGGCATGAAACCCTACTGTAACCATATCTACGCGATTCTGAAGTAACCAGAATTGGTCTATTCTATTGGTTGTTAGGGTGGATAATTTGCGACGGAGTATATTGGGCGGAGACTTGTAAGGGCATTTGTGGAGCTACAGGCAACACTCGCATATACGCCATTCGGGTATGCACGGACTTTGGGAATAGAGTCTGGCCCCATCCTGCGACGTAAATAGTATAGTCTGACAGAATAGCGACTAACATAATATCTTGGTTTTCAATGAGGATGCCCTAATGATTTATCCGGTGTGATTAGGCTACTCCGACTACGCAACCCGGCGATTCCAACAACTGGCCCAGGCATCCGCCACACACGTGTTGAAACACAGAGATATAGGTCGATCAATGACTTTATTAGTAACGGACCAAGAGGGGAAGAAACTGAAGATCCACATTTCGTATAGGTTACAACGCCAACGCAATCGGACATAAGCCATTATAACGACTTGACCTTAACCCCACCTAACTCCGACCACGGTGGTTACCAGATATAAAGCCAAGCTACCACCCGGCCTCACCATGCATCTAGTAGCTTCAAGCAACCCTCACCCAGTATCAATCCAATCATCATGAAGTACGTACGCCTCGGAACTAGCGGACTTAAAGTCTCCCCCATCTGCGTGGGCTGCATGAGCTTCGGCTCCCCGGGCAAGCCCTTAGAATGGACAATCCCGGAAGAAGAAGCCCTCCCCGTCCTCGACCACTGCTACCGGTCGGGCCTCAACTTCTACGACACAGCCAATATGTACTCTAATGGTGACTCGGAGGTTATTCTCGGAAAGGCAATCAAGCAGTACAACTGGAGCCGCGAGAGCATCGTCATCGCCACCAAGGTGTGGGCGCCTGTCGGACGGGGCTCGGAGAGACCACTTGGCATGTCCCAAGAGGAACGCGATAACAATGGATATATAAACCAGTACGGATTAAGTCGGAAACATATCTTCGACAGCATTGATGCAAGCCTGAAGAGGCTCGATCTGCCGTACGTCGACCTGCTGCAGATCCATCGCTTTGATCCCAATACATCGCCCAAGGAGACCATGGAGGCTCTCCACGATGTCGTGAAGTCCGGAAAAGTCCGGTATATTGGTGCTTCGTCGATGTTTGCGCACCAGCTGCTAGAGTACCAGTACACTGCTCGGATGAATGGATGGACGGAATTTATCACGATGCAGAATCTGTATAACGCTGCTTACCGCGAGGAGGAGCGGGAGATGTTCCCTGCGCTCCAGAAGTTCGGGATGGGCTGTATCCCCTGGAGCCCCATTGCTATGGGGCTTCTAGCAAGGCCATGGAATAGCAATGACACTGCTCGTGGGGAGTCCCTGAAAGGCGGCTTCATGGGAAACCCTTTCACTGACGCGGATAAGAAGATTAATGAGAAGGTTGGAGAGATTGCTGCTAGCCGTGGGGTTTCCATGGCTACTGTTGCGCTCGCTTGGGTGTTGTCGAAGCCCTTCATCACCTCGCCGATTGTGGGAATGAGCAAAAAGGAGAGAGTGGACGAGGCTGTCCAGGCTATTGATTTCAAGCTCAGCGAGGAGGAGATAAAGAGTATTGACGATTTGTATGAGCCTAAGAAGATTATGGGCCACAGCTGAATGGGCGTTCAGCATATATCTACCCATGTCAGCTAATGCGTCCTTCGGGGGCTTGAACATCCAATGAGATGAAAGCAAAAACTCCAGGTCTCTGGCTATGTATCTAATAAAACAATCCACCAGTTTACAGACCTTCATTTTTATATTGATTTCTTAATTTTGAAGCCATTTTTGCAGTTTTTAAGGATGTTTAGTAACAGCTGATCATCAAAAACCAGAGGAAGTAAAAGGAGAGGAGGGCTCACATCCACAACAGTCCTCCCCCTTTCATAGTCTTCCATCGTGTCACCGATCCTATGCCAATGTGACCTGACTACTCCATTATGTCAATTTGTCAATCCGCTTCTTCTAAGTCCTAAGCCCGTTTTACGGATGAACTCCGTCTCAAAGCTACAAGGAGCGAATTTCTGCCGAGACCCATTTTTGCCGGTATTCCTGTCGTGGTTCGTCTCGTAGGTGGGACTATATATTCCCCACTAAGCAGTTCAGAGATCGCCCCATCTACTGGGGTTGCGGAGGGCCATTGAGTTTCTCCCAATTGACCAGATGCCTCTGAGTGTTTGTGTGCCAAGGAGCAGCCCATCTTTTGCCATTCGCCAAGTTCATGCGAGGTGGCTAGAGTGTCTGAATAATTGGGCCCCAGTACCCGTTTCCAGATCTCTACTATCTGAGCTACCAACTTCTCTGCTTCAGTATATTTACCGTCCCCTTGCAGGCAAGTTTGAATATTATCGATAATGTTAAGATATCTCTACGGCTACTGTTTGAAATCACATTTCTCTTGCGGTGAAGATATGTGTGCTAAATATTCACACCACATCTTTCGGTTATTGTAGTCATTATCTGGGAAACTCAATTGAAATCGGTCCGCAGTTTGCAAGATTCTTTAACAAATCTGTTTGTACTTTGCATCCAGCTCCGAATGGCAAGATGGATGAGTTGATTCAGACGTATTAGCGGACTCTCTGCCTGGGTACTTATAAAGAAATATGCTTTGAGTAGGCCTATAGCCTTGATATAGTCATTTTCCGATTTAGCCGGAGGAAGGAGGGACTGCGGGACAGACCGTGTACTGAGACAACCCATAAATAACAAGTACTGACCTGCTAAGGGACTTGATTTCTGGCTTTATTTGATTAATACCAGCCATGCTTTCACCACAGGGTTTTCTATGTCGTCGTACCGTCTGTCGTCCTGGAAATTCTCACTCAGTAGGTCGATTATCTCTGATTCCAGTATCCGCAGGAGCTCGAGGTTCTTATAGATAGTGATCTCATTTTCGTTAATATAAGCGGCAGCCTGAGTGATTCCCAATGGCAGAAAGGCAAGTTGCTCAAGAAGCGTGATAGCAGTGCTATTACTGTTACCAGCCAGCGGGTCACTCCTGATCAGCAAACTTTGCAGCACCTTCACTCCAGTCTCCTTGTCCGGCTCGGAGATAGCTAACACATAAGGACGTGCCAATATCGTAGCTAGTGCTTGATTGCGTGTGATGAAAAGGATATGTCCTTTCTGGCTTTTGGGAGGAACCGCTTCAATACTGGAGCACTGTTACTATCACAGAACCACACATCTATATCTTCAGCATAGTCAAGGATTAAAAGCCATCTTCCTACTTCTTCCCGACTTAGGTAGCTTTTCACTACATCTTTTGCCTCTTCTAGTCTCTCTCCAGTCATTCCGAGTTTCTCTGTAATATCTTTGAAGCCCTGTTCAGTGCTATCATAGCTAATACAAAGAATACAGAAAATTGAGCATTCCGAATCTCTTTCTATAGTGCGATAGGTCAGTTCAACTGCGATGTGGGTCTTCCCAATTCCACCCAATCCACATATAGCTCCTGGATAGGCCGGTTTTTCTTGCCATCCAGGCCTCAACCTTAGAAATCTCATATCCTCGGCCCAAAAATCTTGGGTTCTTAGTAAATAGTATCGTCCACACTGTTCTCGTGGGTCCAGCCATATATATCTTGTCGTAGTAAACACGAAGCGCTATTAAAATAGCCTTGGCATAAGCAGGAGAGTAAGCACGACGGATCCTTGCCACTGTTCTTGCTTGTGTGGATCACAGTAGTAACAGATACCTTGTATAATGAGTAACAGTAGTTTGTCCATGAGTCCAGCAGCTTCCGTTTCAAAATATAGTATGTCTTGGCCATGGGCAATGGAGTCTCAGGTTTTCGCATCTATCACCACTTGATCTTCGGAAGCAATCCGCCCGTAGTAAAAAAAGACTTCTGGCCTTTTCGCTTAGGTCGGTCTACAAGCTGAGTTTTATCACACGCTGAAAAGTCTTCTCCTTTGCCCTTGTGATTAAATGCCTCTTGGAACAACCAGTCATAGTCTGACCGTGCAAATTATGTTCGTTTTCCTTCTCCGTATTACTTCCGTCAATATCGGGCCAAGCACGCTCTTTCCCAGTATACTGTCGCTCTCTATTTAAGCTGTAGCCTTTAACAATACTTTGGGGGGTTTATCGAGGGATACAGTGTGCTGAAACTGCCCATTCCGAAGTGTCTTACCGTAGTCATACTGGATAACACCTCCCCGTTACCAAGGCGAATATCAGTATTTCGGCTGGGAACCCCTCCTCTAATACCGAATATAAATCTAAATTGGACATTTTGATAGGTGGGCACCAAGCCTGACACAACAGCTGTTGCAGATATTGTCCCATGGACACCAGCACGCAGGCTAGTCACTACCACTTTGAGGGCGCTAATACTGCCAAGTCAATAGAGATTCCGGTCATGCTTTGGTTGAGGTGTAGGACTATGAACCTCATCAAGCATAGCCCTCGTGACTGCTACCTCCAAGGGCAATGCACATATCCATGCCACTGTGTGGTCATCATGTACCAATCTCATTTTGTATGCCATCTATTGTTCAGGAACATCGGCCGATCTTTGGAAAGGTTAACTATTCAATGTGCTGTTCCTCAGTAAAATCATGAAAGAACTGACTGGCATCTGCGGATGTACAGGCATGGTAGAAAATTACTATTGAGACTGCTGAGACTGAAGATGGAGGGGTAAAGCAAAGAAAGCGCTTATCTACCTGCAAGGCTGTAGCGACCTGAGGCACTTCGTAGCACCAGTATTCGCGAGGCTTATAAGTCTATCAGGCCTAGCCATACAGTCGCCTTAATCCTCGCGACCCTCAAGGTGTGTTGATTGTGCTTATGTCCTAGAGCAGTCTAGTTCAGCCGTAGAGAACAAGTTCACTCGTGGGAACCCGTGGGAACCCGTGGGAACCTTGATCAGGCTCACCCCTTCTTTGTTCATGAACGACGTTATCAGACCATAGGAAAGTCTACAGAATAAAAAGGAAACTACGGCATGTGGACATGCTAGAATGCCCTGGGTCCTGCATTCCTTTAAGTAATATGTTGGTAAGGGCTTCCGTCTGGCGCGCTAAGGGGGTTTCTTCCAGGCCGCTAAGCGGGCCCACAACGCCTAGCAAGTGGGAATAGCTAGAAAAGATAGGACAGGAATGAATTCAAGAATGAGTAAGAAATCAGGCATCTTTCCACCATTAAGATAATATTTCATATTTTCTTTTTGTTCTTCGTTGTGAGATATGTTTTGTTCTTTTTCTTTGATACTTGCTACCCGTAGCAAGCACAAAGATGATAGATCTACATGAATAGGACAGGAAGTAGGACCAATCGAGACCAAGGCAGTGTGCTTAATGCCCATAATCATATTCGCATACCCACTTGGTGGAAACGCACAGCAGGCTGCCTATATAGAGCTATTTCATAATTCGTACTGATTTGTGGAAGGTTCAGTTGTATGTATGTTTAATGTCTATTCTACCGTTGTCGTAATATACCCATTCTATTCGGTATTTACCCTAGGAAGTTTGCAGGAGGCCAGGACACATCTATGATTGGACCTCAATAAAATATCCAACCTAAGCGCTGTTCATCATCTGTTCAGGCTAATATGTGAGGATATCAAGCAGAACATGACCACTCGCAAAGGTTTCTATTTTTTGATTTACCTTAAAGTGAAACCTACCCCTCATACTATAGCAAAAGGCAACTGAGAGGCTCTCAAGGACGCCACTGCTAGTTATACAAGAGTTTCATTTTGCCAGGCCTGTACCTATTGTCCGCTATACCAGTTCCTTCGGTTGGTTACCAGCAACACAGCTTGGCTGTATTCGCTGTATCATTAGGTTTGAACCACAAGCATAAAAGGATACAGGCTGATAGCTAGAAACAATAGTGCCACGAGCGCTTGGACCATTGCCTCGACCGAATGATGGGTCACACAACTAATGCATCCTGATTCGTCTTGCTCCCTCTCTGGACGCTTTTCAGGTCGCCATGCATTGTTGGGATACCTTAGGAGACACGCAGATATGTGCATGATGGCAATGACGTGGCTCCATCTAATAGGTAGGCAGGTGCGGCTTCACAAAGGTTACTACTTACGTAAATTATATGCTGGTAAAGTGACCCTTCAACATCAGGCAAAAAATAGATTCTTCTGAACAGAGTATACAACCTGAGGCGCTTCCTCGGGACAAAGTGAGCATCGGAGTAACAAAGGATATAGATGCTTTGAAAGAATTATTGAATTGAGTAGAGCGTTGAAACACCATCCAGTTTATCCTGATTTGCAAGCCAAGGATATTCCTATTCAAGGTGGCTGGCTGACTTGCGCTTGGTCGAAGTTTACTTCCCTCACTCCCACCAGAATATCACAGGTTCCTGCGGTCTACATATACCCACTATTTGGTACAGGCCAAAGAGACCGTAGTTGCATTGTTTCTTGTCACAAAGTTGCTGTCACCCGCATATCAATGAGTTGGCAATCCAGATTGGTATAAATGCAGCGACTTGTCTCAAGTGGGTAGAATGGATAGAAAATGACGGATAATTCGTGGCCTACCATATCGGATGTCATTTCCAACAGTTTTGACTGGATCGCTAAGTATGCCTATAATGTGGGTCTTAGGACTTGGAACTTTCTAACGCAGGCTGAGTGGGGAGCTGAAATTCCACACATTGACATTGGATATAATTTTTCAAGGGACATGAGAGCGGTCACATAGACAATTGCTTATGCAGGGTGTTTACAGTAATGCCATATACTCACCGTGTCCTAGGTAAGATACCTGCCTAGGGGCCTTCGTGCCTAGTGTTATTATGCAAACGAGCTAAGTCTGACAATCTCAATCTTTTGTCAGACACTGCATAAGACACAGTACTTCGCGCAAGGCTACAGTGGGTTTACATTGGAGACCACTTCAGTAATATATACTGGGTAAAAGTTCAAGACAATTCGCTGTCTGAATAGAGAATAACCAGTACAAAGGTTGTGATCCAAATACGAATGGTGTACAAAATGTCCACCGGTTATTACGAGATTTGTGGCATGCAGAAGAGGATCAAGATCAGCATGCTAGTATCCAAGGTTCCCATTTCGCTAATAATGCAGCCCCACGACATCAGGCACTCCTGACCTATGCGCTGCCAGGTTCCTGTAACTCTTTATGGCACTGATCGGAGTATGCGCCAATGCCTTAGATCCCCTTGAGAGGATATTAAAGGGCACTACCCCAGCCGTAGAATTTACTAGAGATTCATCCATCTATCAGATATCCTTTCTCTGAAACATACACCACCAATAACTTGTTGCAAGCGAGACAAGCTTAAATTGTCCGAGTTTGGCACCATGTCTACCATTAATGTACCTATCCCTATACCCCAAACTTTTCAGTGGCCGCGAAGCCCAGGACTAATTCTTTTATTAAGGAAACACAGGGTAATATCGGTTCCGAATCGGAGACAGATCTTCCTATCTCTGAGGATTATGGTCCCGTCATGATTGAGATTCATGTCTATGACCCTGTTTCCAAGAGCACTGAGATGACAAAGTTTGTCAAAGTTGTGAATTGCAATCAAGACATGACAATGGGTGGCATTCGGCAATTGCTCAACCGTAATGGGGCACTAAACTCACGACAGTAAGCATGCTGCAGAGTCACTAAAGTGTCACTGATAGAGTATCCTAATTTCTTCCAGGAGAGCAAGCCCATTTTGCAACAAGATTGGGGCGGTCGCCAGTGAGGAGCTACTTTTCAAGGATTATATAAAGTCCCTTGACCGTGGGCAGAAGGCAAATGGTGAAAGTGGCAGTCAGGACAAGAAGGTATGTGCTACATATACCTGGGCCATGGCTCAAAAGTGGACAACAGCATACACAGAGTTGGGCTTGTTGCTAAACGCAATATAGAGCCAACCCCAATCCGAGGAAGAAGAGCAGACTGTTTGTGTCTACTTAAAGACAGGAAACATCCTCACCGGGATGGACGAGGCAACCAAGGAATATGTCAGACAGAAGCTGGACATTGAGCTAAGAGTACTATGCTGTCTATATCGATCAGCCTCCCCATATGCTAACAACGATTAGAAAGCGGAGCTCGCCAAGGCGGGTGATATTAAACTACCGGATACCTTGTACGACCATAGCAGCTGGATGGCCAAGGCAGCCGACAATGAACCGACGTAGGTTATTTAGCATCGTGAATGCAATTTCCATGTTAACCATTACAGCTATGCTGTCGAAATGTCTGAGGAGCAATGGGACCTCGTGGTTCGGTGCAATTCTCTTCTCCATGGAAGCTGTGTGAGGAAGCCAGCACCAGGCATCCAACGGCCAGTCCAGCGTGCCATGTACCCAGGTATATGCCATGTATCCATGCTTCTTTTTGCTTGAATTCGGGCATCTTACACTCATACAGCATTCACGTTGAAACATCGCCGTTTCCCAGCTCGCAAGGTGAATCTCGACAATAACAATATTCACGTCCCTGATGTAGGTTCCTGAGCCACATTGCCACCCCCCAACCCAAACTAACCTGTGGCAGCAAAATCTGTTTATCCCTCGCTTCATCGTTAATGATGAATCTTACGTTGAGGTCACAGAGTCACAGTCCTCTGTCTCAAGAGCTATTGCCCAAGCATGTCTTTCGGAGATGGCTGCCGAGGCAGCAGTGTAAGTTCGCACAACTAGTTGGCTTTATCAGCTCGCTAACAATCCTAGTGGTGGTGGCTTGTTTGGGTATAGCTTTGGGGCAAAGGGCGCTTATGAGAATGAGGAGAATGCCGCCAATTCCAGTAGGAGTGCTACAGAAAGGAAGATGATGACAATTACCTATAACGTGAGCTATATTCTCTTACGGCATCTGGTTTAGCTGAAAGCTTTGTCTAATCAACTAGTTCCCGCGCGTGTTGCTCCAACTCGATGAAGACAGTCTCGAACTCACGGATGAATGCAGGGATGATGCCCGAAGGGTCGAAACCAAGGACGATGTGCAGGCCTTTAAAGATAAATATGGTAGAGATTGAACGAGCACTTATCATGGCACCCGATGATCTAACATGAAGTCTAGGCTGCTTTTTCACAACGCGTGTTGAGCTTGGTGGCCGGCTTCATGCTACTGAAGAGTCTGAAGCCATGGGTAGCCAAACCATCGCCGAGAGATCCAAGGCGATGAAGTACTCTGCTGGTGTCTCCTTTTCCTCTTCCTTCATGCAGGCCTCTGGCAGTTATAGCTCTGGGTCTGCCACCTCCGGGAGCGAAGAAAGGAGTGAGAGTAAACTCACCAGTACTTTGACATGGGAAGCAAAGGGAGGTGATCCATTATTGTGCAACAAGTTGGTTATGCCTGGACCCCTTCTCTGTGCATTGATATGACAGACTGACACTCAGCTAGTCCAGCTGCATGGTGTAACACAGTAGGTCCGTACAAGAATTGGCGAGTGGTTAAGGTATTATCGTCCCTTTGTGAATACAGAACAGTTGCTGATTGCCGCACAGCAAGATGCCCCTATCGCGATCGAAAAGCTCTTAGTCCGAGTTGACCCGAATCTGGCAAATATCCCGCTTTGTAGAGGTATATCCGAAAAGGTCGACCCTACACCTACGCCACCTGTACCTCCTGGTAGGCGTCAGGGAAAGATTACACTATGCTTCAAACATCAGAGCTCATCGAAGTACCTTACGGTCCGACCAGAACCAAGTCGAGATGCTAGCCTGTGTACGTATGAATTAAGTTCATGAATTGAAATATAGAGGAGGGCACTGACGACATGAAAAGGCAGCAAAATGTTGGACGATATGAATAAACATCCTCACCATAGTTATATTTGGGGTGGGTTGATACCCCTGTTGCGGGACGGACATCCGCGGCCCCTCTTTCTAGAGGCTCCAGACAGCACGGTGCCCAACTCAGTCAACCCTCAGGTGTTCCGAGTGCAGGGGGAGATGTACTTTGACGAAAATGGCCAGGGAAAGGTAGGACTGTATATTCTCTTATATATGGTATGGTGACTAACTCGCCACGGCGTGATTCAGCTGATCAACAATGACATTTATACCATTACCAATACCTTCACAGGCGTGGAGCTCAAATGTACTCCCACATTTCCGGAATACAAAACATCCTATTTGGTGGACATGCCCAATATGCCGCTTGCAAGATGCAAATTTGTGGCTGAGAATATTCAGCGCGATATACTTGACGAAAGCCAGGACTGCAAGGTTCACTGGGAATTTGTGGGCGAGGGAAATAGACCTATGGGAAAAATTGGCTTTCTTGAAGTTGGCACGCTAGGCACATCGGACGGCGTTGATGCTGCGGTGTTTAACCTCCAGTATATGTAAGCGGTGTCGTCTGATCAGACCAGAAGGAATATCTAACCGTTCTCCCTTTTATTGTATCTGATTTTTCCTTTTCCTTTGTCTTAAGATTCTGTCTTTAGATTTGGGGTATACGCAGCCTTCCAGCCGGTAGAAAGCAGACTGAAGGATTCTACTATTAGTATCTACTATATAATTATACCATGATCGACTACTCCCTCCAGAAGTATAGGGTGAATCAAAACCGCCTTTCTGAACCACCACGCACTCAATTTCTTGTCACACCACGAGAATTGACGGACCCAGCCTGCTAAAGTACTCTGCACATAGTTATCCCTGGGTACTGAATGATTTCCGGGGGCTATCAATGGGCCATTAAGGGTATACTTGCTTGTGATTCAGCTTGTCAATCTTGTCTTTTAACTTGACTGGGCGTGTTAAATGGCGCTTGGATTTGGCGAGAATGGCAGCTAATCTATAGAACTAAGCGCACAATTTTCGGACCATTCTTGAAGAGTTTTGGGTTGCATGAGCTTTGGCATTCTTCTGCATGAATACTATACCTGCTTCCCTGATTGAGAAACAATTGCACAAGGATCTTAAGATATGAGTATGCAGGGTGTTATTGCCGTGGTGTTTGCATGAGATGTAGGAAAAGGGAACTAGCTCAAGTATATAGAAAAAGATTAATCCAAGTTCAAACAAATTTGTCCGTTACTAAACCAAAGGTTTGTGTCGCCAATATTTGAAATACTAGTTAATGCAATATCAAGAATTCATAACACAACAACAAGTCTTACTATGGTCCGAATATGCTAGGATCAACATTATTGCTGCAATTAGGGTATAGCCCTTAAGCACAATCTTCTTTTTGAAATTCTATACTGCATTTACAATGGCACGTAAACTAGGTGGGCCCGGGATGCTTAAGCGTTGGGAGGTAGAGCATCGGAGATATTACATGAATATTGGAATAATACACTTTGTACCATATTTAAATCAGCCAGAGACCAAATTACCTAGAATCGATCAGAACGGAATGTCCAGAGCGAATTCTGACATAAATGAATCAATATCAAAGACCTTCACACTTTAGTATACGCAATGTATCCGTAGTCTCAGTCAGCTTACCATGTCCATGTCCACAGATGAAAAGCTTTTGGGCGTAGGAGCAAACGCCTCCAAGTTGGGCCCTGAAGGCGCATGTCGCTCGGTCAGACTCTGTTCCCTGTATCAGTAAAGCACATAAACATGCCATCCATTCTTTGGAACTCACATCGCCTGTTCCTTCTAACGAATTTTCACCGGGTGGCAGCAAGACCGGAAGTCCGAGGCTTCTCAAACACTCCTGTAATTGACCTGGAATATCTGTCTGTATACCCTTTGACTTGACAATAGCGAACAGCAGCACAAGAAGTACATGCTCCTCCGTCTCATTTTGGGTTTGGTCCTGTCTCATTGAGAGTAGATAAAGGGTATCTTCAACCAATTTCAAACTTTGCTGCACTAGGGAAAGGTCTAGGCCAACATTAAGTAAATACTTTCCGAGGCCAAAGTGACTAATATCTGCTCACCTTGAGTCAGCGGTACGACACATCTGTCTGCACCATTAGGTTGTGTCAACCTCAACGTTAAGCACAGGCAAATAACAGAGGTCAGGATGTCGTTTCGATACCAGCGCCCTACAATATATCGCTGTACTGGAGAGAGGTCAGGGTGCTGGTAGAGTCTGAGAATCGAGCGACAAGCGTCCAGAACTAGTTCCTTAGAATGAAGATCTGATCCTGTGTCTTTGAAAAGATCTATTAATTTGTAATGGAGAAATGTACTTTGATGAGTGAGACATAACATCACATGCTGACGCTGGTCATAAGTGCCTTGTTCAAAAGGTTGACCATTTGACAGCACGTATGGCGCTTTCAAAAGTAGTCGGTTGCGTAGGCCACAGGATGCGCAGTGGTCTCCTGTCAATTCAGCTTGTCCAAGGTCATTGCGGTGGGAGCTTACCAAGCGCAGGCGGAGTCCTAACGATTCTGATAGTGCATGCTGGAAGGATGTATCGCTGATTGATACCCTAAAGTCAGGCGTTGGTAGGTGTGTCATGCCAGCCGACATGTCTCGATCGTTGATATTTGATGGGCGGCGTATATTGTATTGGGCCTGAAGAAATGATTCGTGTACACTGGCATGCCTTGAGACATGTATATACAACTCCAAGGCTGTTGTCCACAATCTCCTACGCATCTCGGCGTCAAATATGGACATAGTACCGCCGACTAACTCTAGCTCCTGATGAAACCCCATTATAACGCAGGTTTGTACCAATTGTCCCGCTAGTTTCCAGGCAATTGTTGCTTTCGATCCATCGGTTATGCGAGCCACGACTAGCAAGCATTGGGTTTGGACATAGTCGAGGGACGGTCGGCCCTCTGATGATCTGCAATGTGAGAACAATTCAGCTAGCTGCAAGCCCTGAGATTCTATGCGTTGGAGCCATTCTGGGGAGGCGCCTTTTGAAATACTTTCACGATCGGGGTGCGCAAGTAGCCCGAGTCGAAGAATGATGACTAAATTTGCGATCCAAGAAAGGCTCAACGTCCCTGGTGAGCGCCAAAAGGCTTCGAACTCCTCTTTGAAAGATGGAATATGGATCACACGGTGTGTGTTTTCGAAGTTCTCAAGGTAGACATTCAGCAGAGTACTGGCAAGTGACTTCGAAGGCACAAGGCCACGAAGCGCAGTGTCAATTGATAGCGAAGGGACCACTGATGATAACGGTTCAGGTTTCTGCTTCTTGCCACGTTCACGAATGTGCCTGAATACTTGACTGATCATGTAGCAGATGGGATGACTGCTAGGTTCATTCCGGAGCGAATAGATTTCAGGGAACTGAGTACGATTGAGCGAACACTTTAGTGACCTTTCACATCTTCCAACCTTAATCTATCCTCACAATACTCACTAGATATATTAAGCCCGTCCAATGTCTGTTGGATACAAATTCTGTCTTACGCCCATTCTTCCCTCTTAAATAGCCTTCTGCCTCGAATATCTTGGGAATCTTAGTAGGCACATCAGCAGAAGATGCTATAATGCAGGTATTTGCTGGAACGCTCTGCGGTTGGGCGTGTGGAGATTGCCTGTGGGCTAGACAATCGGCGGTATTCTGGCTTGACTGTAACCGACTCAGGACTGGCAAGTAGGTGTTCAAAAGGGATTCCAGTTTGTGGACACGTGCAGTTAAATCTTCCTGTGTCTCAGCGAGCCTCGTAGGGTTTGGCAAAGGCAGTTCTTGTGACGCTGACGGGGCTGTTGGAGGAAACGATGCATTCTTTGCGCTTGTGTCCCGCTTCTGGGTGGTCGTGGCCGTATCCAGGTCGTCTATGTAATGGCATGAACATTTATTCTTCGAGCACTCCCCACATGGAAGTCTGCGGTCACAGCGAGACCTTCGTCGCCGACATTCAGAGCAGGAATTAATTTGTCGCCGTCGTTTTTTCCTTGGTGGAGCGCCGGCTTTCCCGGACTGGAGGTCTCTTGAAGGATCCCT
The DNA here is from genome assembly GCF_009193445.1 of Aspergillus pseudotamarii. Taxonomy (NCBI): domain Eukaryota; kingdom Fungi; phylum Ascomycota; class Eurotiomycetes; order Eurotiales; family Aspergillaceae; genus Aspergillus; species Aspergillus pseudotamarii. The sequence continues at coordinate 16,459 of NW_022475153.1, read as the reverse complement.
TTCAGACTCCGGCAATCTCTGTTGAAAGGCAGACTCGCTCATGATTATATGATGTGGCTCCACTTAGAATTTTAATTCCTCCCTTCGGAGAGAACTAAATCATGCCTACTGCAGAATGTGCTGGGGTGAGTCGAGGCGCACATAGCAGCGAGGTCGTATATACGCGGTTGATCCCGCAGTTACGTCGCAATTACGCCGTATTTACGGGAGTCTGCCACCTGCAAGCTGATAGGCTGCCGCATTCCTATACTATAAATCCCAATGCCCTGCATTCTCGTCCAAATTGACATATATGATTTTTTCGTGTATACATGAGTACTAATACAATTTTTCTTTTTTTTTTACTGAATTAACTTAAGATTCAAAAGCCTTAAGTCATGAAGACTGGAAACCGGACGGACACTGGGGAAGGTGACTTATCAAACGGAGATGGAAACAACTCCACATCGTCCACTTTCGAAGATTCCTTTCCAGAAAGCAATTTGGAGAAGGGTATAGTGGGATGGGACGACCAAAAGGATCCAGCAAATCCCAGGTAACTGGCCATTTCCCTCAAGCCATCAATCGACACTAACCCGTCTCTCACGGTAGAAACTTTTCAAAGGCTCGAAAGTGGTCCATCCTAGGTTTTGTCAGTCTCATGTCCTTCCTTAGGTGAGAAAGACGACCATAACTCCATTCTTGGTACATTTATTTAACAGTTCGTAAGTCCCCTTGCATCGTCAATGTTCGCACCGGGCGTTCAGTTTATGAATGCATCCTTTCACAACGAATCCGACGTCTTAAGCTCATTGGTCGTCAGCATCTACCTACTTGGCTACGTTGTAAGTATCTCACTGCTATCCGCGCTGTTCCTATTCTGATTTAATATAGTTCGGTCCATTGGTCCTTTCGCCGCTCAGCGAAATATATGGTCGACGGCCAGTTCTCTTCACCGCAAATTCAATATTCGTCATTTGGCAGATCGGCTGTGCCAAAGCGCCAAACTTAGCAGCTCTGATTGTCTTCCGACTTTTGGCTGGTATTGGTGGCTCTGGATGTCTTACAATAGGGGGTGGTATTATCAGTGATCTTTTCAACCCAACCGAACGAGGGGCAGCCATGGCTGCGTTTAGTATCGGGCCCTTGATAGGCCCTGTCATTGGCCCCATTGCAGGGGGGTTTTTATCTCAGCAGGTCAGCTGGAGATGGGTACGTCAAGTAGATCTTGCCTTTATCCTAATGTGACAATACTAAAGAACTAGCAGGTATTTTGGGTGTTACTGATCGCTTCCGGGACTGCGACGGTGGGCATCGAAGTGTTCAACACCGAAACCAATCCGGAAGTTATCATACAAAAGAAGACCAATCTCCTCGCTAAACAAACAAATAGGCCTGACCTCCGTAATTGTTATAGGAAAGATGAATCTCTGACTAGCTTTCAGATCATCAAAAGTGGGATCCTAGTGCCGATCAGGCTACTCTTCGCCACACCAATTAGCTTCATCCTATCTCTTTATATGTCTCTCGTCTATGGATTGCTATACCTTCTTTTTACCACCATCACCGGCGTTTACGAGGTAACATACCGCTGGTCACCGCAGCTTTGTGGCTTGGCATATTTAGGCATCGGCCTGGGATTTTTCGTTGGGCTCGGCATCGTGGCAAAGTCCAACGACAAGACAGTCGTGACCCTCACGCGTAGCAACGGTGGGGTATATGAACCGGAGATGCGTCTTGCAGCTTGTGGTATCTTCGCTGTGTTCATCCCCATTTCATTTTTCTGGTATGGGTGGGCAGTGGAAAACCAGGCACACTGGGTCGTGCCTATTATTGGGATGATCCCTTTCGGGTTTGGCATGATTGGTGTCTTCATCCCCATTCAAACATACATGGTTGATGCCTTTCCCAAATATGCTGCTTCTGCAGTAGCTGCCCTGACGGCTATGCGTTCTTTATTTGGAGCGTTCCTTCCCTTGGCTGGACCGCAAATGTGTAAGAAATTTCCTTTCTTCGTTCAGCTGCCAGCTGAAAATGCTAACATGATTTAACTGCAGATGCAACGCTGGGGTATGGTTGGGTAAGTAACAGAAACATTTAAGTCACTGCGATTACTTTAGATACTAACCTCTGGAATAGGGCAACTCACTTCTAGGCTTTATATCTGTAGCCCTGGTTCCTGTTCCATATCTAATATACAAGTTTGGTGGATATCTGCGAAAGAAGTAGAGTTGTTATCGGGTCGGAAAGGACAGACGCCACTCTGTGTAGGAGATATCGCCAGGTCCCGATATTCCACAAGACCAAAATGTTACATAATTCTGAATCTACGATCCAGAATGCCCTTGTCTTACTTATATAGCTTCCCGCCGTTACAGTATTGCCTTGATAATAAAAAATGCTAAATAGGATAATAGTCAGAACTTGAGTAAACTCTATATAAATAACTTGAAAAACTAGAGATTTAGAATAGAATATCTTAGGATTTTATATATAAGGGTAGTTAGTAAAGCTCTTGTTTATCTAGTTTGGCATGTATCCACCTTCATATACTTAACCTCTTGTCTCTAATATTCTTTTCCTTTGTCTTCTAGTAAAAATACGGCTCCGCTAGAAACATGCCGGGCTCGTCGAACCTTATCAGGTCATCCCACCGTTACTTGTATAACCGAATATATAATGCACTATCTAGCCCGGACTTGTAGCAATAGGAGGCAGCCTGCGCTACTGCAAATAGAAGACCGTCTAAGAGACCGAGTGGGTCTCTGACCACCTTGTCTGTAACGGAGTTCTATTTCCTCAAAACTACCCATACGTGCTAAATACAAGTATAACTAGGTATTTAGTCCTAGGTTCCTCTGTTACAGCTTTACGGAGTACAATTTCTAACACCTCATGTTTCCACTTTAGTGTTCATTGCAGGCATATAATGAAATAAGTCTGTTAAAAGAACCTGTTGTAGAAACTCGTAAGGGCTGCTGAAGCATTGATTGAGTATTTTCACTGATTCCATCTTTATATTTTTCACTTAAGAAACCAAGAATTCGTCAGCCTTGTCAGCGTCCACTTTCGAAGTGTTACTAGTTCGGACTTCCCCTTAGCAAGGTAACGCCAGCCATTAGTAGCTTGTATCCGAACCTCTGTGCCATCTTCGATTGTAGCACGATTATTTACAAATGGCTCCAACCGGAACTTCCTACTCTCATACCAAGAGCCACTGGGTAATAGGTATTTCTTGTCATAGTAACCGGGAAATGAGTCTGTAAAGGCTACATAGAGGGGATTGTTGTCTATGTTGACGTTTTGCAGCACAGATTGAGAGTAACCCGGCAGCTGCGATGATGTTAGCCATCTGAATGGGTGAGGATGGGTGGGTGAGGAAGTAGTTGTGGATTGCATACATGCGAATCTTGACCTCGAGAGAGGTTATGTCGCATCATCCAGACCCGTGAGCCACCTTTGGTGTCGTCACAGCGTATCGTGCTCTCCCACTGGCCTGCCTTCGCTAATGTATCCCTCTTAAATTTGTCAAAGGGCGCGGCGACACCGTCCGCTAAGTTGCTGAATTCAGTACTCAAGTGCTTCCCTGGGCATGGGTTAGCTGCGACGATGATAGTATTTGTGACTATGCCACCATGATTGAGAAAGGAAAAGAGAGGGCGCAATACGGAGTGACTTATCATCGCGTTTGTACACTGCCAAAGGGCTCTGTATAGCTTTCTCGAAAAGCTCAAATTTAAACGGGACCCATCGATTCGGTTCGTATTTGTCTTGTGCGCTGGCCTCGAATCGATGCCGAATATCGTCAGAACCGTCGAATAAACTCAGCACCTTGTAAAGGGGGAGGACACCGTTTTGCTATTATTGAGGTGTTGTGCATTAGTCCAGGGATCGCTGACTAGACATATCTGCAAACTACGATAATAAGAAATTCTACCTAAAATAAATGTCGAAATTCACTTGATACTGAAAGAAACTCTGAAAAATGCCTGTTTAGCTCAGAAGCTTACAGGAAGATTGCCCGACAACACGTATTAGAGATGCATAAATTTGAAGATGCTTTCACCGTGGCTCCGCCCCTCTGTGTATATGCTGCAGCTGAATATACCCCCCAATTATTTTGTAAATAGGCAATATTCGCTTTTGCCTGAATATTAGAGAAGTGTGGTTATCTAAATACTATTATATAATCCGATTCTCTCTGCCTAACTATATAGAAGTGTTTTAATCTACTCCCTAGGTAAGTTTACCGGAAGTATTACTATTATGCCTTTTATTAACATATCTTAAGACATCTCGTAAGTATACTCAGCCTATTTATATCAGTATATGAGATACGCTGGTTCTAACAGTACTTTACTTTTTTAGTATACTAAATAGTAGAGAAAACTTTTTTCTGTATCTATTTTATTCTAGATAAAGGAAGTATTAGATATAGGATTCTGAATGTAACGGCGGGAAGCTGTATAGTCTGACCAGGGCATTCTGAATCGGCGATGCAGAATTATCATGACCTTTTAGGCTCACCACCATCTTCATTAATTTTTTCAACATAATGATTTATAATGCCCTTTACATGAAAACCCTCGCTGACAAATAAAGATACTGTATTTGCGTCGTATATACGCCGTATGTACGGGACACTACCATACTTCTCATCTATATAATGTCGTGCACTCCCCCTGCTCATCATACCACAGCAATTCTCATCTCACTATCGAACCAAAGGTAAAGAGCCTCTACTATAGTCCTTCAAAGAAACATGTCCAACAAGGCAGCCATCCTCATTCAGACCCACGGCCCTCTAGTTATCAAGGACCTGCCTATCCCACAATGTGCACCAACAGAAGTGATAGTCAAAGTGAAGGCAGTCGCCACCAACGCCGCAGACTGGAAGGTATACGAGGGTCATTTCCCCCAAGACCTCCCAATAATCCTAGGTTGTGACATTGTCGGGGAAATCTCCGAAGTCGGCCCAAGGGTGACTGGCTTCAACGTTGGAGACAAGGTACACATAATTCTTAAAGCCACAGTCCAACATCCTCTAACGAAAGTCACAGGTGGCCGGCTACACCCAACAACAACTAACCGGAATGCAATCCATGATGAGCACAGGCCGAGTCGCGTCCGACCTTCGCCACGGCGGCTACCAAACGTACGTCCCCATGCTCCCACGCATGATCTTCAAGGTCCCAGATTCCATCCCCGATGAAGTCGCAACGACCTTCGGCTGTTCCTTCTTCACTGCTGCAACGGCCGTCTTCAGATCCCTCGACTTCCCCTACCCGATTCCGTCCTCTGCTCCGGCCGGCAGGGAAAAAGTACTTGTCTGGGGCGGAGCAAGTGCTGTAGGCGCTTTTGCGATCCAGCTTCTCAAGGCGTCCCATGCTGAAGTCACGGCTGTTTGTTCCGCCAAGAACTTTGACTATGTTAGGAGTCTGGGAGCTAGTCATGTTATTGACTATGGGGCTAGTGATGTGGTTGAGCAAGTGAAAGCGCAGGGTCTTAGGTTTAGGGTTGCGTTTGATGCTATTTCGTCGCAGGAGACGTGTAATGCTTGTTTGGATATTGTGGGTGAGGGTGGTAAGGTGGCCAATGTGCAGTTTTTGGAGGCGTTGAGACGGCCGAATATTGATTTGGTACATACGAATGTTGTTGAGATTTTGGGGGAGTCGGTAAGTTACTTTTCAACGAAACGGTGTGGATTGTGCTGATATTGGCAGGATGCGGAATTCCTTTCCTCCTTGATTGGGGTTTGGACACCGAAGGCAGTAAGTGAAGGCACCTTGAAGGGTGTGCAGTTCACGAAGTACTCTGGTGGATTGAGCGCTATTGATCGTGCAATTCAGGATCACCGTGATGGCAAGATTGCTGGAAAGGGGGTTGTTAGGGGTATCTAATAGGGGTACTTGTGTATTGGTTCACGGTCAAGGAGTAGAACAGAGTAGAAAGTAGTGAACGGTGGCTTTAGAATACAATTGTCTATTAAATTTGATTCCTGCGTACGACAATACCATGGGCGTAGAAGATATGCCTACCTCAATATCAAGTTTTCAATATTAATGATGTTTGATTTAAGTTCTAACGAATGTGAATGAGCAGATTTATGTGTTTAGTATGTCCCTTTCCCATGTGTATCCTCTAATGTCTCCAACTAGAGTAGCCAATGGTTCTTTCCTTTCTTCTATTCAGGCTCTGTTATCCCGTATCGTTTCTTGGGAGGGTGAGAAACCAATCAACTAGGGATAAATCAAAGTTAACGCATAGGCTCCTTTGTAATAGCTTAGAAGGCTCTACAATCTAGACGATAATACGAAAGTCTACGGCGCTCGTGAACGAGCCATGAATTCTGAAAGCGCCAATTGCTATTTCTGCTACATCCAAAAGACTTGATCTCCAAGTTTTACATTAGGTTCAACACAGTCATCTAACACTCTAGTACGTCCTACTTTCCTGCACATATTGACTATATCGAAGCAGTTTACTCATATTGCGGGTATTCCTCCTTGGTCCAAACCTTCCAGACAAGTCTTTCACCACTAACAGTGCCACTTCTCAAGGTATCCAGAGCCGTGGAGGCCCTCTGCAAGAGCGAGCCGCCTTCAATCTCACGATACTTATTCGGCTGAATGGCCCCCGAGTCAAGTAGTGCGGGAACAATATCTGGGAATAGATGATCTTTCAAAAAGGCATTCTATTGTAAAGTCAGCTATCTAAGGCCAAGCCAGGACAACGGCAGTGAGACTCCTGTACATACCGCTTCATAAGCATAGCTTATAACGCTGTGGACCTCTACACCAGACATCCAGGGTGCTTCCCCGGCAACGTCAGCTGAAACCTGCACACCCTCCTTGTCTGAAGGAGAACGGGTAACCACAGGGAGAACAGCGGCCACAATTGAGCCTGGCAGAGTTGCGATTTTGGCGATATGCTGCAGAGATCCGGACTTCGAGGAGATACAGTCGAAAGCGCGAATGGGAATGGCGGGGCTTTCTGTGTTCAATATCTTGAGGATCGAGTCTATGGCGTTGGGGTCTTGATAATCAATGACATGTTTGGCGCCGTAGCCCTTGATCCTTTCGTGGTGCTTGGAAGATGCCGTTGCGATGACTTCCGTGTATCCCCAATACTGGAGGATCTGGACTGCGAATTGACCAACGGAGCTACCTGCTCCCCAGATGAGAATCGGTGCATCTTGGTGCTGAGGGGTAAAGTTGGAGGGACGTGGCCAAGGCAGGTCCAGTCCAAGCTTCTCAGAGAGAGTCAGAAATGCGGTACAGAAGTTTGTCGGCACCGTAACCGCGGCAGCCAGCGACACACTTGGGGGCGTCTAGTTCGTTGGTCAGCTCTATAGAACGTGGCTGGAAAGGAAATCTTCAAAATAATGTATATATTGACCTTTCCAAAGAGATGTTCCGCTGCGGTTACATAGATCTGTTGGCCCTTCTCCTTGTCGTTGTGAAAGAAGAAACCAAAGACTTGATCACCAACACGAAGGCGCTCAACACCCGGCCCAACTGCCACCACGGTACCAGCACCGCTGTCACCGAGACCCTGAGGGAATTGGACCATTAAGCCAGCATCCACTTGGTACACGTCCAAGGGTGCGGAAGGTACCCATTCTATGCGGACTTGGACTTCATTTTGCTGGGGCTCCGGGGTGGGGACTTGCACCAACTTCAACGGCTTCTTGATGCCGGTTATTTGAAGTGCAGGATGAGTGGCCATGTTTTCTCAGATAATGAGTTTTGTGGATGGAAGATTGAAAGGGCTTGATGCTCCCACATAACAGCAGAAACGGGCCTGCTATATACTAGGTAGTGGGGAAGCCTAGAGAGTGGTTTTCACGCAATTCTCCGTTGCTTCGATAGTCATAATGCATGATGAATAACAAGCTGCTTACCCTCTGCCAGTCCGTCATTGGTGTAGACCGCTTAGGAGGTAACAGTGTAGTATGGGTCGATCAAGCTTTCATGAAACCACCAAAGATAGGGCAAGTTTTCGGACTTAGTGCGGCTTTAGTCCCATCCGCGACTAGGTTGGCCAATAAACGCTAATCCCGATTAACTATGCAGACTTGAGAAATGATTAGAAATCCAAGGTTCGCCTGCAAGTGGGCCACACGCAGACCTTCCACCAATAAATTGCAAGATGTAAGCGTCTTATTTGAAGCTAAGATCAAAGCAAATGACGTCCCATCCCCTACCGCAACGTTCATGTCACAACGACCGAGCACCGAGAAAATATTTGCCCTATAACCATGACAGAGAAGCGAAGCACCGCACAATTAGTGGATCCAAGCTTATCAATGAGCCTTCAGCGGATGCCACAGCAGTCACGGGCATATTCCCCCGATGAGGACTGGACCGGTGTCACCAACCCGGCTGCGCGACGCAGGTTACAAAATCGGCTGAACCAGAGAGCCTACCGTGAGATTTTCACTAGACTCAAAATAGATCCAATGCCTACCGCAAGCTAACAAAGTCCGGTTATTCCGGACTGCAGGGTTACGCCGACAAGGGCAGGACAAACGAGCAGCGCAGACGGACAGTGCCCAACCTGCGTCCGCTGGTCCCCGCCACCCTACTCTTGTCACGACTACCGCAAAGTCGCCGGCACAGCATGACTCGATTACATGCGGGTTATCCGAGGTGCAGCATCTGGAGTGTACCTTTGCCCCTCCAAATTTACATGAACTTATGACCCAGTTCGAGCGGCGAGCCATGGCACGCTATGTCGAGGGTTCGCCCAGAACAGACCTTCTCCTCAATTTGAGTAGATTAAATGTTCTACGAGCAGCGTACCAAAACGTCCGTGCAATTGGCATGACGGTCGAGTGGATGTGCCAGGATAGTACGATTTCCATTTTTAGTTTGGCCAGCCCACGAGGTTGTGAGAATAGCATTCCTCACAGCTTACAACCAACACTATTGCAGCGAACCGTGCCGCACCACCCATGGCTTGATATTTTCCCCATTCCACAGATGAGGGATAATCTCATCCGTGCAGGGACAGATTTAGATGATGATGAGTTGTGCCATGACCTCACGGCATTCTGGGACACACGTAGTAGCAACGCAACAATGCTGGTATGGGGAACACCTTGGGACCCCGAGAACTGGGAGGTCACGGAGGATTTTGCAAAGAAGTGGCGCTTCTTTCTTCGAGGTTGCCCGGAAATTCTTCTTTCGACAAATAAATGGAGAGTCAGGAGGGGTGAAAAACCGCTCGTTTGGACGAAGGTTTTCAGTAGTGCATGAGGTATACAAGGATGATCAGTGCATTTCAACTATGATAGTATATCTCTAATCCTGTTGTACGGTAGGATCCCAGGTGGAAGGTGCATATTCATCCGTATGCAGAGATTGCATGTCGTCCTCATCCAGCTCGAAGTCAAACACATTCGCATTCTCTAGAATCCGCTCTAGGGTAGCGGACTTGGGCAGTGGCACGAAACCCTAGGTGAAAGGCAAAGGCCGAACATTAGCCAATTTACTAGTCACAAAGGCTTGGCTAAATACTTACTTTCTGAAGGCTCCAGCGAATCAAAACCTGAGCCGGGCTTTTCTTGTGTTTCTCGCTGATTGCGCGCAAAACAGGTTCATCCATTCTTGTGCCTCTGGCCAGCGGGGAGTAAGCCTCAATGACCACCCCACGTTTATGCAACCAGTCGACTAAATCAGCACGTCCAAGCCAAGGATGGAGCTCATATTGGCCAACTTCAATTCTTCCCTCCCCACTGCTTTTGATGTAATCTTCCAACTCTTCTAGATGGTGAAGGCCAAAGTTGGACACACCGATTGACCTCGCCATTCCCGCTTTCTGTGCTTCTGCCAAAGCACGCCAAGCGCCGCGACGACCCTCTTTACCCCCAAAGGGGGCATGGAGAAGGATTCTTCCAAAGTCAGCTTAAGTGACGCATAGTGTATGACAGGGAGCTTCTCACAGGTCAAAATACTCTGTTTCTGCTTTCTTCAAGCTGTCCTCAATGCTTCGCTTCGCTGCCTCATACCCCGTAGCTTGCGGTAAAACCTTTGTGGTCAGGAATACATCGGATCGCTTCAGTCCAGCCTTTTCTATGGCAGAGACACACTCTCTTTCATTCCTATATACCGCAGCTGAATCGATCTAGACGATCGCACTGTCAGTACTTGCAGCTGATTATCAAAGGAAGGGACGAGAAGATGTCTCACATGGCGATACCCAGCTTTCAGAGCTCTCTCGGTGACGTCTTCAGCAATTTCGCCTGGGCTGACATCATTAGCACCATTTTCATAGTACCAGAATATTTCCTGGCATACACTTGGTAAAGCTGAGAATGACGTTAGATTTACTTCTAGATCTAAATCAGGGCGATCATTGTCACGTACTCCATATCCCAGCACTGGAATTGTATACCCCGAAAGGATATTTTGGGTAGACGTGAGACTCAGCTTCGCCGCCATTACGTATAAAAACTGAGCCGATAAGGCATGAATTGATAGTTCACCAACGGGAAGAATGGGTCAAGAGCAGACACGATCACGGAACCAGGTCCCTTATGGCTTTATACCGATCCGTTCCCTCCAAGCTTCTTAGTAATGATATCATATTCGTACCGGAATCAGCGTTGCTGTGGATTACTCCGTAGATACCGAAGGCGCTATTGATTCCAGGGTTCTTTAGTTCCTAGATTGCTAGAGTGGGGGCTCGTTAGAAACGCACTTTTAAGACACTGATACCAAGGTAGCTTGCTTACCTCGCCAATCAGAAATAGCTCCTATGACCCACTAGAGGCCAGAACTTGCTCGAGTGGATCATTGCCCTATGCCACGGGAAGGAGAATGCAAGCTGCTTACAGATTCAATCCTATTGGATATCAAATGGGGAGTCGTCCTGTCGGAGGAATCGGAGATAAACGTGGGTGTGCCCGGTGTAATCGAGCAATCAAGTCAGGCGGTATGTGAGTATTTATTAGCGGAGACACCACCTTCAAACTATGGACAGTCTTCCATACATTCCCCGAAAGACCTTTCTCTCTTTGTATCCAATCACACAGACATGGCATCACAGAAAGCAGTCGTCCTTACTTCGCCAAAGCATGCGCAGGTAGTGAGCGATAGAGCCATTCCGAAGCTGCGTGACGATTGTATCTTAGTCAAGACTGTCAGTGTCGCCTTGAATCCTACCGATTGGAAACATATTGACTTCCTGGCTCCCGCTGGTGTCCTTGTTGGGTGCGATTATGCCGGAATTGTGGAAGCAGTCGGCAAAAATGTGAAGAAACCTTTCACGAAAGGAGACCGGATCTGTGGATTTGTCCACGGGTCCAATGCCGTCCAACCCGAGGATGGAGCCTTTGCTGAATACATTATCGTCGAAGGCGACCTTCAATACAAAATCCCTGACAGCATGGGATTTGAAGAGGCGGCGACTTTGGGACTTGGAGTTACCACTGCCGCTCTTGGGCTTTATCAGAGTCTCAAACTTGCTCTCCCAATCGCTCCTATTCAGAATCAAACCCCAGTCTTGATTTACGGGGGCTCATCAGCTACCGGAACTTTGGCGATTCAATTTGCGAAGTTATCTGGTTATGAAGTTCTGACAGCCTGCTCCCCTCGCCATTTCGATCAGGTCAGGGATCTGGGTGCCGATGCTGCTTTCGATTACAATGACCCAACCTCCGCCAGGGCGATTAGAGAGCGAACGAATGACAGCCTTACGTTAGCTTTCGATACAATATCAGTGGAGAGCAGTGCCACGTACTGCGATCATGCGCTATCCACCAAGGGCGGCGACTACAGCTCACTTCTCCCGATAAAGACTGAGCGTGAGAATATCCGGGATCGATCGACTATGGCCTATACGACATTTGGTCGGAGCTTTCAGTTCGGGACAAGAGAGATTCCGGCTCAGCCAGGCGATAGAGCTTTTATGGAACAATTCTCTGGCATTTTCCAGGACTTGCTGGCCAGAGGAAAGATCAAGGCACATCCTCCTAGGGTCGGCAATGCCGGGCTAAACGGTATCTTAGACGGACTTCAGCTCTTAAGGGACGGTAAAATTCGTGGGGAGAAGCTTGTTTATAATATCGCAGATACTCGCTGATTCCGGGATAATTATAATCGACCACTGTACCCTACGCGGACCCAGCCGATATCACGAAGAGAATAAGTTCAAGGAGATCAAGTCCGATATTGCAATTCAGCTATCTTTTCATTTGATCAAGAGAGTAAAATTATCCAAGCATAGGAGGTAAAGGGGCTTTACCAAATTTCTGATGGTGCAGAATAGTCGGCCATACTTGGACCCCTGTAGCATCTGCGCCGACCACTGCGACTGTCTTATCTCAATGAGTATCGGATCATTAATACGGGTAACCTGTGAATGTTCTTTTAATCCCATCGAGAAGTACATGCAAAGAACTAACCGACAGTAAATATGGCATTTGTCGCCTGTCGCAGAGACGTTCTTCTCGGCAGCTTCTGTGAAAGGTTTCTGGCTTTTCATCCTAACCATGTTCAATGATTGCAATACTAGGTGTTTACAGCAATCCGTCTCATGGTACTCTTTCTTCACGGCTTGAATTACATGTATCGTAGTTCTTCTTGTCAAACTGCGGACCTTGATGTTATTTGGTTCGCCAATAATGTTTGAATAGGAGATGCCGTGGCTCAAGGTGCTGCGGGCAGGCATCAATTCTCATTCGAGTAGAAGGAGATTACGGGGCGAGTGCTCACCACTAATAGGAGCTCATGGCTCGTTAGCAGCCCTTTTTAGTAAGTCAAGCGTGAAACAAGACTGTCTCAGGCCGTATACGAGGTTACTCGTCAGGTATACGGTCTGTGCCAACCTTTACTCGAGGCTGAGACATGTCTTTCTGCACTTGCGTGAACGAAGCGAGACGGGAAGATTCATCAATTCAAGTACGGACATGTTTCAAACAGTGTAACCAAAAACGAGGGATAACCTGAAAACAGACCAGGCCTGTCAGGTGATACGGTTCTATGTTTCATGTTCATCCGCCCCGATAGCAGCAAGCAAGATGCAAGAGAAACCCCGCACTTCTTCGTGGAATTTTGGCTGGCGTAGGTAGAACGGAAGATGCGTACCCAGGGGCTTAATCCAAAGCCTCTTCGCCATTGTCGCATCAGGATCAATAAGCTCATGACCAGCTGGTATGAAGAGACGCGCACAGTGATGTGTATCCTCACTAGCGCAGGTGCTACATACAAACTTATTGGGGCAATAGATCCGCATCCCTATGACACCATGAATGCCTTCTTTCGTCATCGAGCATAGATCGAGTAAATAGAGCACAGACTTGCCCTGGCAGCTTCGGAGGCCTGCGCCTGCATCTGCAGCCATCCCTCCAGTGCGGCGCAACCTAATGCAACGAGATCTTAGAGCTCAGGCCAATTCATGCAATGTATGTGCGAGGGATTAAACCCTGTTTCCAGTGAGCTAAGGACAACATCGTTATTTCCGAGTCACACTAATGCTGGTGCCTGTGGTCATGAGAAGCACTCCCGTAGATTTCAACGCACTATCAGTGGCTGGGTTTGTATTCCATGATGGGACACACGAGAGTCAGAAGCCAAGCGCTAGGCAACTGCTGTGTTCCTCCGTATGCGCCAATAGAGCTACTGCTATGACTGTCCTCTCTGGCCCGCGTAAATGTCTCAAATACGCCCATGGTGCTATCTTTAGCATACTCAGTGAAAGGGAGGGGAAGGTGTGGTAGGTGTGGTAGGTGGATGGGGAGCAATAACGTACAAGAAAGGTATTCTGTACACACCCACCTACTATTAGGAGCGACTCAGCTATGCAGGGGTCTATCTAATCACATTGGTGACGCATGACCGATCGTCATTCATGGGCTCGAATGATCGACTGGAGGTCGGCGTTGCGTCTGACGACACCCTCCCCTACAGTATCTGTTAGTCTCTTTTTCTTGAGTCATACTGCTGGGCTTGAACTGCGCCTGCATCTCTAGTTGTGCCTTAACCGTCTCGGCGGGTTGAGCCTAGGAGACAAGAGCATTTTAGTTCACTGAGAATTCTAAAAACCTGATCCAAAGGATCCGATTATAGGGGAAGCAAGGGAAAAGAAATTTGTCCAAAAAGGATTATACAATGCAAGAAAGAAGGCTGTAAGACTAAGCCACTGGGTGTGCGTACTCACTATCCGCAGCAATTTTTTTTTTTTTTGTTGTTGTTGTTGTTGTTGTTTATTTTCCAAATGAAGACATTTCGCCGTGAGTAAATCAGTCGTATGCAACAAAGGTCGACCCCTCGATGGAATTGGATTTGAGATCCTGTGGCCATTATTGGATGTCAGGGTGGACTAGTAGTCTTCAAATCAAGAACACAATAAAATCACGGCAAACGAGCGCAGCCGAAAACAATACATGGGATATGTGGTCTTTGGGAGTGACCCAGTGTGGAGTCGGTGGTCAGTGTGATGGTGGTGGGGGAGTCGTCTGATCCCTCCGTTTCAGTGTGGGTGACTTAGGGTTTATCACACACTACTTATCTCTGCCTAGAGACGATCCGATACTATCCAGCATTGTATCTTGAATGATCGATGATGAGCCCATCGAGGGTGGAAGTGGCATTCGGATGGCGTTAGCGGGTGTGTGAAAGTCTGTCGAGTCAACAACCCACTAGTCGAGATTCTTCATAATCTAGTCAAGTTGCACCGACCGCTGAAGATCGACTGTGCGTACCGAATTGTTCGGATCTGGGGTCACAAATCAAGGGGATCGTCTTTTCAGATACCTATCAGCTGGCGGTGGGATGACTTGCAGACTAGTCGGCCGCTAGTGCTGGCACTAAATCTATCACACTCGAACGTCGTCCCAGTCATCGCCCACTTTGACCCTCCTTGACGATCGACCGTTGACTGATCGAGTGGGAAAATGGGTTTCAACTTCTCCCTTTTGGATGCACGCCCAGTATCATTTGTAGTATTATTCCACACTGGACACTCTCCGTTCTGACTGGTGCCTTGTTTTGCCTGCCGGGGAGTAGTAATGGTAGTCGGGGCAGTCGTGGTAGTAGTGATGGGAAACCGAAGGGTCTAGGTCAGCCGATTTTACCGCGTGTGGTTACAACAGGTTTCTCGTTTGTCGGTTGAACATGGTATCAGTGATGTACAGCTCCGTTTAAAAGGACGTACGCAACCCCCCGTCTTGCTTCCTACTCTGTATAAAGTGTCACTACGAGTCCTGCTGTTTAACAATCGACACCCGTGCAATGTGCTTGAACGCCGCTTTCTCGCCGAGAACTTCCTGTGCTGGCATCGTGCATACCCACTGAAAGTTTATTGGGTTTTCTGATGCGCACCCGCGTAGTAGACACCATATTCAATTTATTATTTCTGCGACCAATTCCGCCACTACTCCAGTCAATGCACTCGTGTTCATCTTCATTTGCTATGTGTTTTTCCATCATCGTGTCCTGCAGCCGTGGAGATGTGTCAATGATCCATGTTCCCTACTAGCCATATCTCTACTAGTGTCCGTCGCTTCCGCGGGAACCCCGTCAGTCACCAAAACGGAAATTTATACTTAATTGGCAGGGGACCTCATTGAGTCCAAGATCACCTCAGCTCCACCGTTTGACACACTTCACGCCTTTTGAAACTAGTAGTACGGGATAAGATCAGTGGTCTCAAATGTGAGTATTGCCTATCTGGGCTTTTTGCCTCCCTTTGCCTTTTTGTTTTTTTGCCTCTCTCACTCCAATCATAACGTACCGCGCTTGCCAGATTTAAATCCCTCGCAGATGACCGGGGGTGGAGACGCAAAGTGGAACTAACCATTAAATCCGCACCCGTACCGTCACTTAGTCTCCTTACCGTCACTTTTCTGCCCCTCCCCATGACGCCATGTTGGCTCTTTGGTTGGTTTTCCCCGCAAGCTAACGGTCGAATAGAGTTGCTTGTTCCCTGGTTAGGGCCTTCAATTTTCAGGGGAAATTCGACTATTATCCTCAGAGAAGCAAGAGTATTGATAGACGAAAAACTGTGTACCGAAAGGGAAAAGAAAAGCAAACCCCCAAAGATTAACAACGGAAGCTCTCGCATGATTTGTTACCAGTTGAGGGGTCGGATAGACGTCGATCCGGAGTGCTTAACGACCACTACGACTGCTGTATTGACCGATCTGAGGTCCTGTTGAATCGTCCCACTGTGGGTTGGGGAAGAAACCGAAAAAAAGAAAACAAAATTTAAGAATCAAACACGAAGAGCGAAGAAAAAAAAATATAAATTCCTCAATGGCACTTTCTCCACGATCCTCCGTCTCAGACTCTTCCTCGTCACCTTCGCTCTATCCTTCGTCTTGCAGTTCCCTTCATTCTCCGCCATTACTGAGTGGTAAGTGGATTCCGCTCCACCCTTTTTTTTTTTTTTTTTTTTTTTTTTTTTTTTTTTTTTTTTTTTTTTTTTTTTTTTGTATCGCGTCCACATCATCTGATATGTGCTTGTCCCTGTTTCA
>NW_022475152.1:0-39702 GCF_009193445.1 Aspergillus pseudotamarii | reverse complement strand
AATCTCGGTTAGATTTTCTACTCTATAAATCTATATAGATATAATAATACTGTAAATATTATAATCTTTACTCTATATTCTATACTAATTATTATTAGATTTTCTAATAATATAAAGAGTAATAGCTATTTTAACTCTTTACTCTCTATTTATAATCTGTATCTGTCAATTATAAATAATATTGTAGACTATTATATCAACTCTGATAGACAGTATATATTTATTCTCAAGATAGTATCTTATATAGGTCAGAAAAATAGAATAATAATATATAATATATTTTATATTATTTATATAATCTCTGGAACTCTATACTAGATCTATATTTATTTTTTTATAGTTAGATACTTTATCTAGATATTTTATTATTTTATTAATTTTTATCTCTAGAAAAATTACTATATTATCTATAAAAATCTGCTAAATATTTTCTATTTTCTATTATTCTGTAATATAAATATAATAGCTACTATATTCTCTACTCTAAATAGTTATTACTATCTCTGTATTATAGAGAAAAATAGCTTATAGAACTTATTTTTTTATTAGATTCAGTTTAATTTTTTGATATCTATTTTATTCTAAGTAAGTAATTCAGTAAATCTATCTATTATTAGTATAGTATTAAATATTCTACTGTAATCTTATACTAATATTATTTTAGATACTCTGTCTTTATTATTAATACTGATAAGTTTAGTATCTACTGTATTTATTTCTTTTATATTCTTTATAGAGCTGTCCTTTATTGTATTAAATAAATAATCTACTAAGAATTCTTTATCTGATAGTAAGTATAAGAAAAAAAAGAAGAGATCCTCTACTATTTTTATTTTAAAGGATAATTATCTATCTTTACTTGACTAGCTTTCTTAACTACAAAATAATAATAATATCTGATATCTAACTATAGTATAACCAGTATATTGTTCCAGAGCTTCGGATCCTAAGATCTATAGGTAGAAAAAGATTATTTAAAATACTATATAGATATATTATCTATTTTATATTCTATAGTAATATCTAGGAGACTACTTAATATATTTTATAGATAGAGAAGAAGATCCTGTATTTTATTTTTCTAATTTTTTTAAAGTTATAGTAATAACTGGTAAGCAGGATTTCTATTTACCTGCCAGGAATTTAGTTATCTGTAATTGACTGTATATAGGCTGTACAAGGCGCGGTCCTTACTACTTGTAAGGATATATATAAGAATTAATATTATTTTTATTATAATTTATCTTTACTTTAAGTTGTTACAAAGCAGGTTTACAAGAAAAACTTTAATATATTAACTATAATTATTTATATAGCCCGGGTAAGTTATATAATTTATATAGCTAGTTACAGAGAATATATTATAGAAGAGACAGAGTTTACTGTCTATAAGATTATTTAACTATAAAGTAAATATTCTATTGTCTCTATAATAGTATAGATTTCTCTATATAATAAAAAAATAGTAAGTTATTTTCTAGATCTGCCGATATTTCAAGTATATCTACTCTGTATTTTTTATCTATAGAAATAGTTACAGATCAATATCTCTTGTAGTAGCCAGAATTCTCTTGTGTATCTGCTGAACTGTCTCTCTTATATTTATAACAGAACTGATCCGGTAATTCTGAAGAAGACTTGCAATGACCACTATAAACTCTATTTATAAGAATTTATTACTTGGACAGTTCTGTGGTCTATCTGACCAGGGGAAGTATATGTACTGTACTGGAGTGATAAGCTGTTCCCTCCCAATCGAAATCGCTGTGTCCAACTTGGTGGGTGCGATCCATCGTGAAGGTTTCCATTCCAGAGGATCTTCCCAGTGTTGAGGATCGATGTGCATCGTGAGAAGGCTGGGATTGATTCCTACTTTTGGTGGGATGATTATAGTTTTCTCGCCCACTTTCAGTGGTTGGGGCTGGCCGTTGGTCCATTTGGGTAGGGAGGGGATCGGGGGGTAGAGACGGAGGGTTTCAAGCTGTCCGGATGAGCATTCAAATATACTTCTTTCGATCAAAAAAAGGTGGCCATACCATGATAGCTCGACAGCGACTGAGCTTGGGGAAAAGGTCAGCATATCGACCCCTGATGTCCGTCAACAGGAGCTCCTCGGCAACCCAGTCTTGCACCTCAGGGTACGCGGCCAAGAGAAGGAAGGCAAAACTCAGCGTATTAGCCGTTGTATCATGTCCCGCGAAGTTGATTACAAAGATGTTGCCGAATATCTCGTCGATAGTCAGTCCTTGTAGCGGCACACCCTTGGTTTTACCCCCTGCGTCGTGCTGCTTGAGATTCATGGCGCGCACAAACGACGTCATTAGACCACCCGAGCCAGCCTGGCCGTTGTTCAACGCCTGTACCTCCTCGTCCAGCATACGTACCATGTGCTGCTGAAAGTCCGTCGCGGCTTTGGCCAACCGATTCCACGATTCCGGGGCAAATGAAAGAGAGAGGAATCACCGCGGCATAATCATCAACAAGATGGCATTATCGAGCACGGTTTGCAGCGCATCCCGATAGCTTCCAGAGTCACCTTCTGTCCGGTAGCAGCTCTCACCAGCACTCTGAAAAGGATACGATTTCCGAAATCCTATAGCAGCGAGGACATTCAACGAGAGTGTGCGGGTATCCCTCGCGACGCTGGAGATCTTCTCGAGGTCTGGAGAGGCCCAGATGTCAAGCATCTGGCGACTCTGCTCAACGCTTTCATCCCATACAAAGGACATAGCACTCTCGTTGAAGGGAGTAGCAAGCACTTTTCGATGGCGTGGCCAGTCGGTTGTATTGGCTGTGGAGATACATGGTCCATAGACTTCAAGTACCGCTGCAATGCCGTACAATGATTAGGTACCAGGGTTATGGATACACCATGGTCGATAGAAGACATACTGTACTGTTCCACTGGGCGGATAAAATCTGTCCGCCGTCGGAAGATGTCATGGATTGCTTCTGAATCGGCGACATTGATGTAAATTTCCTTGGGAGTGACCAGCGCCCAGATCGGACCGTAGCGGCGATGCGACTCCCCTCGATCGGCAAAGTACCATCCACGACGAGAGTAGCGACCAAAATTACCCCAGTTGATGGGCAGTCGATCGAGCCAGGGCCAGAGATGGGGCTCCATAATGATCCAAATGAGATTCTGTGGGTCGATCCAGAGCCGCACGAGAGGAATCCTCATCGTGCACGCGCGGCGGTAGTTGATCTCCATAGCTACCAAACTCCAGGCCACATAGGCCAGGGCTAGGGTTTCGAGTAGCAGCAGAAACATGGTTAATGGGTTGGTACAGAGTAGAAAATTAATGGACAGTGAAAAATACAGAGAAAAAGAGGAATTGACGTAGACGAAAAAAAAATAATAAAAAAAGAATAAAAATAGGCACAGGATCCTGGTCGCATTTTAGTCGGTTCGTTTCTTAGTCGTCGGTTCCTCCAGTTACAAATCACGCCCTGCCCTAACTAACTATTTCTTTTTGCCGTGTTTTATTAGTCCAAAGAGACAGGGATCAATAACGGTGGATCTCCAGTCCTACCAATGGCAAATCATTTACTACCTAAGGCTTGTTGGACTTGATAAGCCAATGGAGGGAGGCAATCAGCTAATCCTCACGTTGACTCGCCGTAAGGTATAGGTATACGGAA
Source organism: Aspergillus pseudotamarii (assembly GCF_009193445.1). NCBI lineage: Eukaryota > Fungi > Ascomycota > Eurotiomycetes > Eurotiales > Aspergillaceae > Aspergillus > Aspergillus pseudotamarii. The sequence goes on along the minus strand of NW_022475152.1, from coordinate 36,057 downwards.
GGATGTCATATACATATTGCTTAGAAGCACAAATTGCGTACGTCGCTGAGAAAACAGACAGGCCTCTAATCTAACCAATGTTGACAATGAAAGACAAGAAGCCAAGAGGGAACAGACGGACGGATCACGATCATATTTTCCAGAAATTGAGAACCATTCACAGAAATTCGAGGTCTTCCACCAGAAGGTGTTCTCTGATCTCACAGTTGAGCGATATCGATGCAGCACCAGCGGCATAGCAGACTCAGGCAGTTGCAACACAGCTGTCTCCGACTACTGGGACATGCGATGGAGCAGCGCTCGTCGAGATGAAGTTACTATTTGAGGGGATTGCAGTCTTCAAGGGTGCAGCACTCGTCGACAGATTGGCATTGCTCGATGAGGTTGCATTGTAGGAAGAGTCTCCCGTGAGATCAATGCAGGCAAAACTCATTTTCGTGGTGGGAGAAGAAGCCAATGCATATACAGCCTGCGAGAGATCCCAGTCCATGCTCACATATGGCCAGCAGATCCGACCATCGGCCATGGTCACCATGTCCCCAGCGACGAAAGTATCAGTGCTTTTCAACGGGCTGCCGACCTGTTTTCCGTCGGAATCTACCTGTTGAAAGAAGGTACCAGCAAACTGCCCGCGGCATCCCATAGCCACAAAGTCGCAAATCGGATCTGAGATCTCCTCCCACGTCACCAGTGCGCTGTTGTTTCCGAAGGTCGCTGCATGCGCATTCGAACAGTCGTTTGCGCCCTCAGTCAGCCAATTGATCTGCTTATCGCCGTCTTCGGCGCCGACTTCCGAGGTTGCCTGCTCTCCAACAAGGGTGTCTTTATTAGAGAGCAGGGAGATGGCGACATTCCGATTGTTGGTGCGATTCAGGGCATGAGTGTAGCCACTTCCCATCCACGTGTTTTCCGTGAGATCCATCGCACCGCGCGAAACCCAGGCGAAGATATACCGACTGCTGTCCGCAAACCGAGCGAGAGCACTGTAACTGCCGGACATGCCCCCCATCGGCTCTCCCGAGGCTCCGTTGGTAGTATTCTCATTGGACATTTTCACCCCGTCGCTGGACATGCCCAGCGTTCTGGTATTCAGCCATATCGCCCCCTGGTCTTCCGCGCAGATGCTGGCAAACGGAGGTTCATCGGCCGACTCAAAAGCGATGCCTGTGTTATGGCTACAGCCCCAGGAGCTGCTAGCCCCTGCGATGGTGACCAGGGTTCCATTATCTGCCACGTACTGAATACTGTCACCGTAGTGTCCTGCTGCATCGCCCGAGTAATCGGTGATGACAAAGTAGGCGCCATAGAGACCGGCTTGCTCCGAGTAGACCAGATCGCCATTGAGATCAGGCGATGCGGAGAGGCCGTCGGTCTCGTGGACACCAGGTCCACCCAACCACGCCTTCCACGTTTGTTTACCATCCGTGTATCGATACAGGATGGGGACTGGCGTGTCACTGGGGGGTGCATTGGTCGTTCCCGATGGCATGGCCTCGTTCGTCAGGAGGGCAAAACCATCATTATGGGCAACGAGCCCTCCCGCTACGCTGCGTCGTTAGCACCCCACATGGTGATCCATTATACAGTCATCACGTACCTTCCTTGCCACCAGGAACCGTAACCGACGTCCCAGTCGCTTCAAATGTATTTACATCCACTTGCTGCACATGAATGTCTGTTTCGCTCGAGTCGAGATAGGCGATGTAAGCTGACTTGCCATCGGGGGAGACCGCAAATGGCGTTCGTCGATGGTGAGGGTACCCAGTCCAGTAGGCCTCTTTGATGGGATTAAAAGAACTCTGGAGTGCCAGCACCTCAGGATATTTGTGCAAGTTGGATTCGGTCAAGTCCGCCGTGACGCGCAGCGCCACAGAGAGCAAAGAAAGAGCGACAATCCCTCTCATGGTGAGTGGATGGATGACAATGCCTTGGTGTAAGTCAGGGCATTTGTTGCAACGGGCCTCACGGTAATATATCCAAATCGGCAGTACACCAAGCTATGTCGGCCAGGCAGGGCGTTTCTTATTCCTGTTTCTTGCCATCCTGCAGGGGAACTCCCGGGTTTCTCAGTCTGAAACATATAATGTACTCCACCAATGGGCGCACTATCGCTAGGCTCTACTAAGCTCTATATCCCGAATTTCAATTACCGTCTACTGAAGGCGCTTCACAGGTGGATATGATGTTTCACTCTCATCACCGCACGGATCAAAACCCCTTCCGGTGTACCAAGATATCATCGACCAAGCAGCAATAGCTGAGACAGTGGCAACCGTCAGAGTGTGTCAAGCTAATAGTTTAATCAATCCGAGGGAATGGTTCGATAGACTACACCTGTAGGGTAGAGGTGAGTCTCCCCGGAGAACTCGATACCCGCTGCCAAGAGTGGGAGGGAGCCACAGACCCTCATGACTGTGCGATCTATCTTGCGGGCAGAGGTCCGAAGAGGATGAATAGTATAGGGGCAAATATGAAGTTTGATTAGCTGGCTGGCGAAGTTCGTCCTCCTCTGAGAATCCCAAGCCGGGGGGGAGGGGGGCCCTTAAAGACAGAATATCAGGGTAAAAGTTGCGCGACAACTAGATTTTTGCCGATCTAAATCGATCCTTCTCGGTTCTTTGTTGGATCATAAGTGACAGCTTTCAGTAAGGATCCTTCGGGTGCTTTTTTCTGGAACTGGAGACCGTTGTTTGACGCCCACAGGTGGTGAAACAGTAGCCCGAAGGATACGCTCCCTTAATTTCAAGAAATGCCGAGGATCCACCGAGAGAAATACGGAACTCCCGCGACCACGCCGAGACCCCGTGGTTTTAGAATAATACTTTATGTTATCCAGTATTCCTACAGGTTTAGCAGCTTCTCCTGCAATCAGACCGATGTTCAATTTACCCTGCGGTCTAGACCCAACCCTGATTTCGAGACTCCGAAATGGAACCGAAACTCGACGGTCCGTACCCCACAAGTGGATGAAAAAACACATACAAGATGAAGAGATAGTACCTGGTTTACACCGGAGAATGGTGGCAAGTGAAGACTTATCTTTGGGAAGTACTAGCAGATGCTTCTTGGGCCCTTGTGCTTGAGGGGCTGGCATTTAAGTTGAACCGAATATAACACTTTTCTGTTTGGCAGAGGCCATCATCTTGTTACTCTTCAGCGGACAAGGTGGAGAATCACGAAATAGCAGGGGGACTCGTCACATTTGTGCCAGGCAGTGGAATGGAGATGGACCACAACTGGTGGAGAGCATTTGTCGTTATCCTTCATCCCCATCCACACACTTGGGGATGCTTACAACTCCGTGATACCTAGTATGTTTAGTGTATCGCCTCATCTGTCAGCCTGTCCTGGTTTATCTTCTGAACAAAGTGATGACGAGTTTAACTAGTCAGCTAGAATGTTCTCATACATGAATGATCTGTGCGAGATTCATACATATGTCTCACCAAACGAAGAAAAACTAGCACGACATTCTACTAAATATGGCTATTAATCGGTGGCAGCGCGGCCTGCAGCTTTCGCCAGGAATGACTGCCGCGCTGTGCAGCAGTTTCTGGTTGAAACTCAGGCGCCCGCATTCTCCGATCAAAGATCTCTAGAGACACCCAGCCATTAAACCCTTTATCTGCAATCCAGGTCTTTGCCACTTCTGGTATTGGCATGTATCCACCCATCTCGGTCTCCAGCGGGAATGGCCGAGCATGGCGTGACCATGTAAACTGTGGCGCCTCGCCTTCGAGATACCACGGGTGAGACGTTGAAAAGGGGGGATCGAACCGTTCACCGTCGGAGAGTTGCACATAGAAGATCTTGTCTAGCGGGCAGTGATCTTGAAAATCACGTAGTGATTCTTGCAGATTACGGTCCGCGTTGGGCAGCTTGCCCGATGGATCGAACGGACTGCCCCAGAGCTTCGTGAGCTCGTGGAAGGTATCTAAACAAAGTCCAAAATTCGGTCGATCCACACGTTTAACAATGTGTAGCGCACTTTGCCATGTCGAGCAATGTGTAGACCACGACATAGGCTCGTAGGCAATGGCAATAATCGGCTGCTGAGCACGGGCCAGATCCGCCAACTGTTGCAGCTCCTGGACGATCACTGCCTCTTCCCCAGTACAATCGGTGCTATACTGAGCCGGCACTTGTAGATACGTTGCGTTTAGTATTCTCGCAATATCGATCCACTTCGTGGCAAGTTGGAGCCTTTCCTCGAGAGGTGAGTTATGTCCTTCGAAGTTCTCAAATGGAGCCAGTGACAGAATCTCGATCTGGTGCGTTTCACATATCCTTTGAATCTCTGTGGCTGCCTCTGACAGGGGAAGGTTCTTCTCTCGTGCGTACACTTCAATGTCAGAGAACACGATCTCAATGCCCGCAAAACCATGAGAAGCAGCGACCTTAACCTTGTGGTCTAAGAGATGAGAAGGGTGCTGGCCTAATGACAAGCTGCCGATTGCTAATTTATTGCCTAACATGTTTCGTCTTGGACCGGGTACGGCGGTTTAGATTCGAGGGGGATATGAGGATATGATTATTCATGATGCTGGTGGGAGACCTTACGCTGGTTTAAATGTTGTATGGACGGAAATTGATTTCCGCAACGGAACCAAGGCAGAAAACAGCGATTCCTCTCGATTTCCGAAATGAGGGGACACCAGGTTTTGGCAACAGGAGCTCTGGTTCTTTTCGTGATCCTCATCCTTGGAAATATAAATGATGCTATGGCCCTGCGCTTGTCAAATCATATTTCACTGAATGGACTCAGTTACTTCCACTAGAAAACTAGACGGCCCTTCCTTTCCACAACCTCCTTACGTCTCGGGCTCCCGGCCCCGGTTCATACATGAGCCATGAATATCCAAAAGGCTTACAAATAGTAACTAGACTCAAGAGGAACAGAAGGTAGGTTTGACTCGCATCATTTCCCAAGTCTCCCCACAGCATTGCTCGATCTTGTCTCAGCTCAATGTGCCTTTGGTGTTGAGTGGCCGAAACCGATCTCATCTAAAGAAGTATTCATCAAATTGGATAATTCTGGATGTAGCCAATTGCTCAACAGAACCTATATCGACTTTATGTGGGACACGCATGAAGGGCTGGCGAACAGAGAAGATAATAAGAGGCATATACATCACAGCCGTGGGGTCCATCTTGTAGGAGAAGAAGTAGTGGGCCAATGCGGTTGGGGAACGGATGGCGTTGTCGAGTATGTAGAGCCTTCAAAGCAGGGATTCTCAAATGATCATCTCTTTCACTAGGATGAGCTTCTCCCTCGTTGCATCATGGACGCCATCAGCGGTGAATCTGCCGAATTCATTACGGACGATCATTTGGGTGGCCGAAGTCTGGAGATGTTTAGTATTGAATGAGTAGATAGTTGATATGATGAGTAACTAAAAGTGAACGCTAGTTTATCATTTTCAGGCCTCGGGTCTCCATAGCCCGTAGCTATGTATCATATTCTTGAGAAGGGAAGTTCGACCCTAAACTAGGGTACAGCCTGTTTCACTCTGAAAACACCCCGAATAGATATCACTAACCCCTAGATATTCCTAAAATGCTATGGTCTACCCCCAACGCATCACTATTGGTCTTGTTGTATGTAGGGCTGCTTACTCGGCTAAGAAGATACCAGAAAGGAGAGTTTACGATAGTGTCTTGGGCAATACTACCGGAACATCATCCAATTATCAATACTGCTAAATAATCAAGACTGTTAAATATAAGGTAAGTCATTCGCAGCCGTGTCGAGACAACCACCTGGTGATGTGTTGAATACAATCACCCTCACGAGATAGCTAGTTGAATAGCTGTCCACATTATTGCCCCGTTCTTTTTTGGTTCGTCCTTGTTTGTTTCTTTTCCTTGCCCTTTTTTCTTCTTTTTTTTTTAATTACAGCAGGAATTCACGTTCCCTCCACATATAGCTAGCAAGCCTAAAGTCAGCGGAGGCTGGAGGTTGCTGACTTCGAGAAACATACCTAGGTGAATACAAGGTTACAGGGAGCTCAGTACCAGCAGGGCAGGTCACTGGGTTTGTCGGAGGTTCTCCAGGACACCAGGTCAAAGAACCACATCCGTTGGGTGAAACATTGACACATCCAGGGAAACCACCCCCAATTGGATTGATGACATAGTTAAACGTGCCTTGATCACCGGAAACATAGCTCACTTCTACTTGACCGTTAAATTTCACGTCCGCGACTGGTGCACCTGGAACCGATTGCTGCCCCCCAGGTACAACAGTGTACTGATATCCCTGTGGTTCTACATCCACGTGCACATTGATTGGGACATAGTTCGTGATGTCGATGGTACCAGCATTAGCAGGATGGATTCGATGAGGGACATACTGTCGCCAGAAGTAGGCTGGATTTCCCAGGGCAGGGGCGACAATGGCCGCGATTGAGAGCATCGAATACTTCATGTTATCAATGCGTGTGAAATAAATAATATAGGTCAAGATTCATGAAGCAAGGACGGTCCTCGGAAGTTTAGCCATCACCAAACCTCTATTAACCCCACCCCAACTATTTACGTCTTTTCATCTATGCGCAAAGGATTCTACAGATGGTCAGTATGACCTCGACGAAATATAGTCATGATGTAATGTCCTATGTTTTTGTCTATCAGTAACTTCCCTATCTAGTATACCTGTCAGTACCTTTCTAGACCAGATGCCAAAAGATATAGGACATAAGTCTGTGTCAGATGCTAAGCTTGTTCAGTTCCATGGCTGAGTACACCTAATCTGTGATAGACGTTCAAGTCATTCTCCCGGAAGTCTCGGAAGAAGAGTCAATTCACTGCAAACGGCTGTCGACCATCTAAATGAAGCGTCATGTACGACGGATGAAGAATGAGTCCATATATTGTGTGGAGATCGCTGCCTGTCATACGACTTGATGCAAGCCGCAATTGGTAGACTGACTCGGATACTAATCAAAAGTTCCATTTTATATGGAAGACCGAGATGGCCAAGCGGGGACTTGCACTAAAGGTATTCGGGAACCAAGAGTTGGTTTAGCCAGAACCAAGACCGAGTTTAATCATACGCTGCCTCGCCATTTTATATTCGGACCGAATGTACCAATGACACGCGATTGCAATACTGAGCGCCAGGCCAAGTTTTTAGCTGTCAAGCAAAAGCAGGGCGTCCGTATTGGAGCTGGCGTAGGCGCCTGTGCGCATGACTATCAGTACTGCCAATAACGACCAATAACAAAACAGGATGAGTAATGGCGAAGGGCAAATCCGACCAACGACTGATAGTGATACTGAAGGCAAGAAGTCAAGTTATGAAGACAACCCGCCTAGGACAAGTGATGTATGAGAGCCATAGATAAGATAGACGGAATCACCAGTGAGCAAGTGGTAGAAGACCATGCCAACAGCAACTACCTGTCGGCAATGGAAGATAGCAAATGCGACGAACGCTCGGAAAAAGATGGGATAGTCTACAAGTCCAAAGGAGCAACAACTGAAAATGGTGAATCGACTTTCAGGTCTCTGTCCGCGGGTTGCACATATAGGAGGCCTGGTCTGTATTCGTCATGTTTATAGTGTCCCTGTTAGTAGTTTTCTGTTCAGGCTAGTTCAGCAGTTGAATCACTTCGCAATCTTTTGGATTCCTTAATTCAGATATTATTTGACTGAGAATCGTCGGCAACTACACCAGCATCGCAGAGCAAAGGCTTGCTCTTGCTGAAGCGTTAGGACCTCCGAATGATTCCAGAATGGAGTTGCATCACCGGCTTTCCTATACATACATTGGTTCTTCGGCCAGTCCGAACACAAACAATGCACTACAACAGGAGAAGTACAAGCAAAAAAATACGAGGTGTTGGAAGAGGATGGAAAAGGACCTGGTGGTGCTATAGGAAAGAGTTCCCATTAAGACTATCTACGAGTGGCCCATATCCACTTTGAAAACCAGGACACCTGCCTTCAGTGTTGATTCAGCTGCCGATGGGGATCGAAGCGCATAGCCAGGAATTGCCTCTTTGGTCACACACAAGTCATAAAGGACAAAGAAAACGTGCAGAGCCTATCGTCCGAAGGAGCTAAAAGCCAATGTTGATCACCGGTGGCGCCATGAAGATTCAATGACTTCCGCCGCTGTCGTAATCTTGATGTCGGGAAATTGAGTGTCCAAAAGATCATCGCTGGAAATAGTGTATCCCCCAGTGCCAGATATAAAGTGAAATAATGCGAGAATGTGCTCCGTTGACTGTCCAGTACTTTCGAGTCCAGTTTCCTCGAATTCGGGGAAAGATATTCGGCCGTTTCGAAGGTCGTCGAGGCTCTCGTTTTTGACGGAAAAGCGTTCACCTGTTGCACGGGTAAGTCAGAGTTCTCATCCACCGCTTTCTGAGTATCATACCTCGGGCTCGTTCCGCCAATTGAAGAATATCCTTGAAGGATGCCGTCTGACCGGCGATAAAACTCACGGGTGACCACTTGGCTAAGTCCATGAGTCTTGCCACAAACCGTGCCATGTCTTGGGAAGTGATGAAATTCATCTTGGTGGTCCCATCGCCCGGAAGAACTGCCCATTTCCTGGCCACGTTGACAGCATTGACCCATGGCTTTAGATGGCTTCGCCAGTGCGGAAGACCATAGTAATCCAGGAATAGCCCGTTGACCACTCGGGTATATTCGAGACTCGATTCCTCTGCCGCACGAGTCGCCGCCAAGGCCCACTTTGCAGTAGGTATCATGGGGATGTGCCTCAAGTTGCTGTCAGCCGCCTTCATTTCTCATCAAAGTAAATGACCATCGACATACTCCTCCTTAAACAACATATCGTATCCACTCACGACAAAGCGCTTCGTCGACCCCGACATGTCTGCCGCACGGATAAGATTGACCTGGGCCTCACTGACGGCATCGGATTCTATGCCGAACGCACAAATGACAGTGTCGACCTCCGCGGCCTCGAGAGTCTTTGCTGTAGCGCCAACATCATCGTAGTCTACCGCTAAGTAGGTGAGCTGGTTGACGAGGTTGGGCGGCTTCCGTTGTACTGAACGTATCAGACTATATCGCAAACACCCCCCAGCGACCGTAACCCATAGGATACCGACTCACCTTGCGCGTGAGGATGAGAACATTGTGCTTGCCATGCGCCACAAGGGCTTCCACGATGGTCTGGCCGACACTGCCGGTTCCCCCTGCGACTGCGATAATCCCCATGATGTCCAAGCTTTAAAAGGGATGTACACAACTTCCGTGTCGAGTGCCCTGGAATGATTCCTTTAGACGGTCGCTAACGTACAGGCGCAATGGCTCGCAAGCAAGAGGACAATCCCCACACCCCGCACGCATTGACAATAAATAGCGGGCTTGGCAAAATAACCACTAGTGCGGACAATCTGACGCTGTGACTCAATTGACTGTGTGGATTTGTCTATTTATGGATCGACAGGGTGCGTCTGCGGACAATGTTGTCGTTCAAGGTTATGTTCTGTGTATCTTTACTCGATGCTGCATGCTGTCACTGTAGCCCTCACCCGGCTTACATGAATCCTGAGGGTGCAGTGCGAGTCCTGCACACACAAATACCACCAATGCATGGCATATGCCCCTCGCAATCGTTCCATATAATCCATTTCGCTGGAACGCATTCCCTGTCCCGTTGATATTGGGACACTGGGCTCTGGAAGTGTACGAATCACCGTCGTCCGGATAGCTTGCAAGTACCCTCTAACTCTGATTTTTCATGTTGACCCGGATGTCCCGCATCAATCACGTCTCTGCGAGCTATCCAGAACAGCCGATCGCCAGTGGCGACACTACTCTACTTCGGTGTGAGTTGGACGTACAGTCCATCCCTCCCGTGTTAGGTTGCGAGCGGCGTCAAATTCCTCGTCATTTGCACCCTGACCACCCAGCTAAGCCGGATCCTCGATTGTGCATCATGGTATCACGACTTCCACCAACCTAAAGTGGATTCCAGGGTGGGGATCTGAGTCGACAAGGATCTGGGGATGCCATGTCGATGAGAGGCTGATGGGTTGGTTGCCCCAGGCAGGCATGCCAATGGTTTGCATCATTTGCACTGTTGGCATAGTTTACATTCCGAGTTGCCGGAAGGCGGCAATGGTCACCGGACTGACTTTACTACTCCAATTTACTTCTTTTCTTGCATTCATTCATTCATTCATTCTCTCCGGGGGGTAATTTATAGACACGTTCCCCATGTTCACTTCTTCGCAAGTGCCGCCAATTTGGCTTTGATCGCATCAGCCGACACCTGCTCGTCCCAGATATAATTGACACTGTCCTGCTGCACCGTTGCTTCCGCCCAACGCTTGAACCGCGGCGTGTCCGCCAGCAGGCTCGGGAGCTTCTCACTCAGCAAACCCTGTCTGTGGAAGGAGAGAATGCGCAGAAGGAATGAACCGGTCAGCACCTCGGCCAACGTCAGTTTCTCCCTACCGCCAAAGAACGGGCCCTGGCCATCCGAACCCTCCGGCAATTGATGCTCCAGTTCCGATTTGATCGCAGCGACGAGCGCCTCACCGGCAGCGTCCCGCTCCTCTGTGGTGGAGGCCCGCAAGGATGTCTGGAAGTGAGGTTGGACCTTGCTGAAGAACGTGTCGACGAAGAAGGCGATCCGAGCGCGTTGGAGGGCACCGTGCTCGCTGTTGGATGGAGGGAGGAGGTGCGACGGATGGGCGTCGGCCAGGAATTGGGCAACAACGGCGGACTCCGTAATGATGTGATCACCGTAGGTAATGGAGGGGACAAGACCGCGCTGCAAGGGGACTACCCGTCAATATACGCATGCTGGGAATGTTCGCCGGTTGTAGGCATCGTAGCAATACACATACCGGGTTGATGTCCAGATACCATGGCTCTCGTGGCTTGGTCAGGTCAATGATGACTTCCTCGTAATCCAGTCCCAATTCTTTGAGGGCAATATGCGCACGGTGGGCCCAGGGACACCGGTGGTTGGTATACAACGTGATCTTTGGAGAGGTCATTCTGAGGTTGTTCCTTGATTGTGATCAGAGGGTCACAGGGGAGGGAGGAAACGAGGAAGACGGAGGCAACGGAGATGATTGATATACACCGTAGCGGGGGGTGGGGACGAGTGGATTTCTAATCCATGGTGTGGTGCCAAACCCGAGCGAGATGACGATATCAACTTATCCATCCTCCGTCATCCGTCGAGGGTTATTTGTATATCCGGCTGCCATGCACAACCACCCTCTTGTATATGCCATCCGCAACAAGGAATGTCTAGTCAAATTCACGATTGTGAGAGTCTAGGATGACTCGATGTATCTAGTATTATCTCGAGATCTCCCAATAGACAAATTCACATCTATGTTACGGACACCTGTACGGCCGTTGCTGGAGGGCCTTCGAGTACAGCGTCGGGATGTTGGCAACGCTGGCTTTGGCATTTATATCGTGATTACTCGGTAGCATTTATGCTCGTCCTAGTTTTGAGGGATTTCTGGTGTGTATTCATCCCAGCGGGGTCAGGCCAGGTTAGCATGATTCAGTCGTCGGGAGAACTTGGATACAGAATATATATCTCTCTCTCCTCCGGCTCCTCCGGCCAAGAGACCGACCTACGTAAAATTAGCAATGAAAAAATTAATATCGGTAAAATCTCCGGAAATTTATAACAAATCGTAGAGATATAGATTGAGTTCTATACTGATGTGAAAAAGTAAGCGAAAAAGAGATGGATTCGAGTGAGAATAAAAACATCTGGCGTGTGCCGGTCGGATTTCGAACCCATAGCCTCGAAGGTGCGGAGGCAAAAAATTATGCCACGGAGTTAACAGGATACATAATTTTAAAATATGTAGTAATTAGTTATTTGTGGGTAACAGTTACTGATCTTACCCATAGGATGTTCCCATTGCCCCCGATTGTTCTTCGACAAAAGGCACGCCATCGTTGTTTGGCGAATAGATGATACCTGTATTTGTATTGCGACGTGTGGCATCCTGATCTCCTAATTGGTGGTAACCTTTAGGAACCGACTCGTTGACAAACCCGGTGTTCGCCATGAGCCGCGAGGCCAGACTTGCAACAGAAGACCCTGCATAGGCCCATGAAGCCATTCAATCCGCGATATAGAAGTACTCCAGAGCTTCGCTACATTGAAAATGTGATGGTTGAAAACACTATCGGTATGTACAAAGGTGCACCTCTCTACGCTTTCGAACAAGAAGAAAAGACAGAGCAAACCTACCCTCGCGCTCGCACGAATCAATCAGCCGGATGAAGCCCCGTATACTTCTATCTCGGCCAGACCAACATTACGCGTAGAGGGGCTAACGGAAGTTACTGTGAATACGAGACTTTGCGTGGTTTTCGCTTCAAATTGAATCCGGTTGGGTTTGCCATAATTGTCCAGTGCAGGAACAGTGGTGTTACTTCCATCATCAAACTGAAGAATGCCGCCAGTAACTTGGTCATCGACATTGGGACGGTCATATAGATAGATCTCGGAGATCGACTGCGGTTTGACCCATGTAAGCCTCAAAGTGCTCCCGACTTTGCCACCCACCGTTGCCCATTCTTTGGTTGCTGTTCCTGGATAACCGTCGATTATTCCGTCAATGGCCCTCTCCGCGGTCTGGCCACTGGCAGCGTTCTGGGAAGATGCGGTCACTGTTGCGTTACGGGCGATATTCTCCAGATTAGTTGCAATCACTGTGACCCTGGCTGGCGTACTCCTTGTCTTTCCATTCCCGACCACCAAGCTGAACCCTAGTGTTCCCGGAGATTCAGGACTGGTGAATGACGGTTGCGCAGCGGTGGCATTGGAGAGGATCACACTGGCTCCTCTAATCTGTGTCCACTGATAAGTAAGGGTGGCACCGTTGGGGTCTCGACTTTCCGTACCATCAAGCATGACCTTCTCCCCCAATCCAACTGTTCGACGAGTGCCACGGAGACGGGCATTCGCTACTGGTTCTCCAGTGACAGCATACTGTCGCTGCAGCCATTGTGCCTCATTGCCATTGCCACAACTGGCCAAGTCATGGCAAACTTTCGAATCGTGCGCAGCATATGTGAAGAAAGCAGATTGCTTGGCATTGAGATCATCCCCAAACACGTTCTGGGCCATTGCTTGGATCGAATACCCAGTGTACCCAGTCAACGTATGCGTGGCGGAGTATTGTTCGGCGGCCTCTGCCACATAATACGCCGTGGTGTGGTGGTCACTATGGTCAACATCACCATACGCATGAGCGTAGTCCAGAGTGTTAATCCGATCAGCGTTGAAATCACTCATCAAAGTAGTCAGGGTATCAAGGAGCTCGTCATTGGTGTAGCTGGTCGACCCGTTCACCGTGTGGATGCTACTGATTTCCGACTGCCAGAGCTTCTGGAGACTGGCACTTCCGGTACTCGGAAATCCATCTCCGAGGCCGTTACCGTCGGGCAATTGGAGGAAGACCAGTGATATATCTGGATTCCCTTCGAGGGTGAAGACAGGAATGTTTTTCCCGTCAATGCCAGCGTCCGATTGCGACCAGATGTCACTGACATCGGCCATCTGCGCGTATGCGGCTTGGGAACCCGCCTGGCGTTGCTCCCAGTAGCCAGTAGAAACTTCCCCTGCGTCGCCTGCTGTCAGGAAAACTGTGCGAACTCTGCGGCCGCCTTGAATTTCATGCAGAAGATCGGGGCTGACGAATAGTAGATCATCATCCTGATGCGCGACGATGTTCAAGGTCTGTGCCGCTGAACAGGGTATCCGATAGAGGAAGCCAATGGCTGCGAGAAGAAATGAAGTTCTCATTGTAAGAAGCCTGGGTTGTGCGTGCTATCTGATCTGGAGAGAGCCAACAGTCTTATGTATTTGTTATAAATCATGTTCACTGCACTTCTTCACTTCTTGCGTGGCCTGACATTCCAACGGCGCTGTGTTTGTTGTGTCGACTTTCCCAACCCCTTGCTTCTCACATTGCAGCCAAACCAGACTCATCGGAGCTTTGGTAAACGATCAACCAATCTTCGCGGACCAAACACATTCACGTTCGTAACTTTTAACATGAATTCTCCGGCGGAAGGGGGTCTTCTTTTGCAGACACGTCAGATTGCTTCCCGTATCACCACAGCTCGACAGCCTTTCGAGTGGAATTCGAATTTTGCCTACCATGCGCATGGAAAAAGCCGATGGGAAACATAGTCCCCAACTGCACCCTCCGCTGGTGCACAGTCAATTAATCTTTCCGATCAAGTGTTTCTCATTTCCTGTACCTCGCTGCCTGAGGCTATATGCAGATGGGAGACGAGGTATTTTCTGGAATGCTCATCCGCCGATGGACAAAAACTCAATGTGTGGTTTCATACCGAAGGCTCCTTGATCAGCTGCGAAAAAACAAGGGCTAACGCGCGTGAGACCGAACCTTTCTTCATTGTTGAATGATATAAGTTATGACAAAGCCTGCGCTACTAAGAGCTCAAGAATGCCATGGTCTAATCGCCGATCGAGCAAGCCTCTTTTTCTCAAGGGTCGTAGACGGAGTCGTGTATCCTTCGGCGGCCGAGCCGACGCAAGGTTCAAAGCACATACCGAGGATCGCCTGCGCCAGCGAGGCCCCAGGGGAATTGCCAAGCCCAGATATAGCATTTCGTTTAATCATTGGCCTGAGAATTGAACGTATTGCTATATAGTATCTGACATGCGCTGCAGCCTTGGAGCATGGTTGTTGTCAAAGTAAAAGTACCAACCACGGTTACCCAGATCGTAATTACGAAGAACCTAATCTTGAGATTCTCCCCGGATCCTTAGCTGGCCCAGAAGACCTCGGTGCCGTGCCTGTTTGACTTACCGAGACCATCCCCATTTTAATGACCATCCGTTAGTCCTCGTCCAGATTCTATCTCCGACACTAGGACACAGCTCTTGGATCAGGGACGGTCTTCGGACGTTAGTAGTTCAAGAGGACTCCAAGTTCCTTGGTTGTACCCTTTCCAGAGATCAAGAGAAACCCAGGCTTTCCCCCAAAATTCTACAATTTGGTATGGCATATCAGTTGAGGTTCTCATAAGCGCGACAAAACTGCTCGTACACATGTGACCTGCATGAAGCAAAAGGGATATGCTTTTAGCATGCAACGTATTGGCTGAGCAAAAGAAAATTTGTTTTTGCTAAGAAGAAGAGTAGACCAACCGCAATACTCAAAGCAATCATTGCATAGATAATGATCAGGTGTACGCGGACGACAGTGATACGCAGAAGTGAAATCGCAATAGAAGTCCTGCCGGCAGTGCCCGTCAGAGCGTAGAATATCGGGCCAGCCCACCAGAACTAAAAGTGGATGAGTACGTTATGAATTCAAAATACGTCATATGAAAGAACGGGGAGCGTACGCGCAGCGAGTCTTTCAGGTCGTCCGGTATATCTGTAAAATAATTCATCTTCTTTCCCAGCCCCGTGGAGGCGCCGGCAATGCCGCAGGTAGCGAATGCAATGTTGAAGGCCATCGCAAGGACCATCATATAGTCATCCGCGCCAAAAGTTCGGATGAGATGTAGTCGGACGTAGCATCAAAGGCTGACTGTAAGCAAGGACAGCGCAAGAAAGATGGACGTTACGATCATAATCGCCTCACTCTTGTCATTCGCCATTGTTTGACGTGATGGGCGGCAATCTGTGTCGTGCCATGAGGCTAGAAGTGGTTCATGGCCTGCTACGCGACGTTTTAAGGAGAATCACAGAATACTAGGGTTCTCGCTAATCAATTAGTCAGGTAGGGAAGTCCGCTGGAGAAATTCGAGTAAGAACCAGGCTTCCCAGCTAGCCTCTAAACTATATATAAACTAAAATGTAACAGTATAAGATCACAACCTGTTACCTTTGTGAAGGCATGACAAAGACAAGGACCTAATCATCCTCTTTGACCACGGCTTAATATGAATAATCGTATTTTCTTAGTTCATGCTCTGCAGAAATGGGAAAGAGTCGTTAGTGATAATCTAATCCGCACAGCTTATTTAATAATATAAATACAGGCTTCTTGCTGGCGTGCTTTCAGTTCATCTATTATTGCTCTGTATACAAATTCTCCTTGGTCTCCTACTTCTTCTATCATCTTCAAACTCTCTCGTCCAGTAAAGAGTGGTGCATGGACTCAGAAGAGAACTTGTAAAAGGCGCCGCCCGCCATTAGAAGGAGGGTCAGGTAAATCTACTGTGTATGGTGTTTGTTGAATTAGAATTTTTTGTCGATTCGTCGGTCAAATAACCTAGTAGCTGGAGGTAGAGACGGCCTGTCGGGCCAATTATGTTATGCTACTTGTTGAAGCGCATATGATTTTGCGCTTAGGGCTTATGTCGGTATCGATACCTACCAAATAGGTAGTTGGTCACGAAAAGTGACCACAAAACAAGCTAGAAACATACTAACGAACAGGACCGCTGACGGATTAAATACTCGACGATGTCTGGGGCTCTTAGGTCCAGAACCTAGAAGACAATCTCCAAGGTATACTCCGTAAACCGTGACGACAGCGGATTCAATAGTTTGCCCTAGTGCAACGATCTTAGGGTGAGCGCAGTGGCGAGAAATTTAGTGCTTTCCATGGTATGTCAATCTATTCGAGTTGATGGTGGCCTGTCGGGACCCCGGATATCCTGCCTCCTATCGTGCGATGTAACCATATCTGTGATCTGTGTAGGGAACTAGTGTGGAGTGCTGTAATATATTCTGTATATGTCTGGTGTCAGTGCGTCGGGCCAAATTAGTGGAGTTCGCTGTCCACTCCATTTTTCCAGGGTCATAGCGTATCCGGCATAGGTTGGGGGGGTTTGGCGGACAATATCCAACAGACAAGGTTCACCTGTCAGCCCCGCATGCAACCGGCGCACTAATTGTGTACTCCCGCTGGTATTTCCACTATCAAACAGCTCTCTGTATGCACAAGTCCTGATTCGCAACTATAATGAGGGGTAGCATGCTCTGATATGATCGACTGGAGTGCGAAGCAGGGGTGCTCTTGGCAGGGTATCACTCAGCCAACCAAGGCAGTTTGGTATAGGTTAACATTGTAGCCAGGCCATGCTGCTTTTGTTGTTTCATGTCTAGCATCCCCTTCTTTCTCTGGGCAGTCAGTTGGATCATTTTACTGATGCACCCCGTGGAAGTTTAGCTCACAGCCACCGGTCACAGTCTATCACCATTCCGGTGCAGACAATCAATTCCTCCTCATTTTACTCTATCCTCCTTGTTTTCATTCCTGGTTCAATTTTCATATAGCAGTGTTAGTCGTGAAGACATTGCAGTGCCCAGATAGAAATCATGCCAGTAAGCTACCGCAAATTGGAAGATGAAGAGGATGGTTTTGCGGATAGTAGGCTCTCGCCGTCCGATACCTTGTTGTTTGAGGGGAACATGGGCTTTTCATAGCCTCGCCTTTCTCATCTACACCACGTTCTTTCTCTTAACAGTGCCTGAGTGTGCAAAGACATTCCCTACGGAGTTAGGTTAGTCGGCCTCATTTTCTAAATATCGTGGTTTTTGTTGGTGTACTCATGTGCCATACGGTTTCCGCTGAACCATGGATCCATTATGAAAATGTGGTTTTTCAAGCAAGCGGTTTACATTCCAAGAACATACGTGTTCATGAATACGAAGGCCCCCCATCTGAGGAGGTTAATTCCAACTGGAATGCTCTTTGGGATGGTAAGTCAGGATAATAATCATTCATCTCAACTGTGAGTTCGCGTGTATGGAATGAACTTCAGTCACTCATATCGGGGATTCAGTTGGGATTTATGCAGTCCCGGCTGAAGAGACGAAGAGACTAGGAATACAAAGCGTAGTTCCTTTGGCTCCCCGACACGATATAGTACGGACTGGGAAGTGCGGCATACTTGTCGAAATTTTGACCGGCTGTATGACTGGGCTCTGGAAGGCAACCAGACTGGATGGCACATTTGACAAGGCAAAGAACCATGTTCTCGAAGGGGTGGGGAGTCAAAGTGAAATGCAAAGGTGCCTGCGATATGCTTATAGAAAGTGTACTGTATTATTTGCATTGATCGTGTCCTGGAAGGCACAAGCCACTAGTGGTCAAGACCCTTGACTACTGTGTACGTGATGGCAGCAGGGTCCAGCTCAGCACAAAAGATGTGTGGTGGAATTTTAGTAGCCATGGCGCCACCGCATACTGAGCGATGTAACCACAACCCACTGATAACAGTAGCCTGTGTCTAGCTTTCTTTCTCTCTGTTGGCTGTTGGTATCTTTTATCATTAAAGCCTGATCTGCTCAAGCCAGTCCATTCCCCCAATGTTCACTGACTTCACTACCCCGTCCAATTCCTTCCTAAGATGTCGCAGAATGCATCCCTTTCTGGTGGGGATGCCCTTCCTGTTTGCCCTGCTACCGATAATACCTTCGGACCTGTGGTTCTAAGTTGTCGGAGAACGTTTGACTTCACTCTTCTCTTTGAGCAAGCCATTTTGTCAATTATTCCTTCTGCGCTACTACTGGTCTCAGCCCTACTCCGGATATACAAATTACGTAACCAAACTCCCAAAGCAGTTCTCGATCCGTACTGTCATATTAAAACGGTATGAAAATGCATTCCCTTCCTAATCAGTCCAAACACAAGTCCAAATCTAAATTCCTGAATCATTTAGATCATATCAGCGCTGAGTGCGTGTGCACAATTGACTGTACTGGGTCTATGGGTCGGAGATAAGTATGGACAGACAAGCGTTTCCATTGCGTCCTCGGTGATGGCCTTCTTGGCTTCTACGACAATCGTTCCTCTTTCCTATCTTGAGCATATGCGCTCCGTTCGACCATCCTCGGTACTGAACATCTATCTCCTTGGTTCGCTACTATTAGACGTTCCGCAGGCACGGACCTTGTTTC
Organism: Aspergillus pseudotamarii; assembly: GCF_009193445.1. NCBI lineage: Eukaryota > Fungi > Ascomycota > Eurotiomycetes > Eurotiales > Aspergillaceae > Aspergillus > Aspergillus pseudotamarii. The sequence goes on along the minus strand of NW_022475152.1, from coordinate 17,192 downwards.
TGAGGGGGGATGACACCATTGCCTCGATATACTGCGCCATTATGGCTACCAAGGCTTGTCTACTGGTCCTAGAGGCACAGCGGAAGCAGCTGTTGATGGGCTCGAATCGCACTTTAACATCACCTGAAGCAATCAGTGGAGTCATCAGCCGTACAGTCTTCTGGTGGTTAAACAAGCTTCTTGTTTTAGGCTATCAGACTCTTTTCACGCTAACTGATCTTTACCCAATTGATGAAGACATCGATTCGGAAATTCTGGGCAAAAGACTAAAACACTACTGGCGCCGTGACAGTTTGTCGCCTTTATCATCGCCTGGTTGAATTGAATGATGCTGATATCGATTAGAGAATGGAAACAGATCGAACGCTTTGTTAAAAGCGCTTGTGCGTTGTTTTGCCCGGCAGCTTCTCGTCCCGGTGCCAGCAAGAGTTCTTCTTATCGGATTCAATTATGCCCAGCCATTCTTAGTGTCACGTATAATTAGTTATGTCAGTGTCAGTGGCAGTGGCAGTTCGAATGACCACAACACGAGATATGGATTAATCGGCGCCACGATTCTGACATATCTTGGAAGAGCAGTACTATACCCATGGAATTACACGTTCATGGGAAGCAGCTTACTCATTCAAGCAGGTATTTAATGCCTCTTACAAACACAAAGTCAACAGGTCTCTGACAATGCTCCGAGGAGCCATTGTGTATCTGGTCTATTACCAGATGTTGCACGTACCAGACCGTGGAGAGGAGTACTTAATGCCGGTCACTTTGATGAGCACTGACGTTGAGAGAATTCAGACAAGCTTCGAAGATCTTCATGAGTGTTGGGGACAACTGCTGGAGATTATCATAGGAGTATATATTCTCTCAACCTATCTCGGCTGGACATGTATAGCGCCACTGGTCATAGTTGCTGGTAGGTCGCGCCGCCTCTAATGATTGTACGATGTCTTCTCTAACCAAGATACAGCGTCAACTATAGGAAGTGCCAGAGTCGCCCGAAGGATTACCGGGAAACAGAAACTCTGGGCTGATTCCGTCCAGCGACGGGTGACTGCGGCTTCTTCGCTTTTGAATAATATGAAGAGCATACGCATGTGTGGTCTCACTGAGGATATGTTTCATCAAGTTCAGTCCCTCAGATTGACTGAGCTGAAGAAGCAACGGGGGCTCAGGTGGATGATCATAGTCACTAATGTCTTTGGTAAGATAACTACTTCACAGAGCTCTCATCACTGACAGTCTACAGCAAATTTACCACCCGTATTTGCTTCAGCTGCCACTTTAGCCATTTACATGATTCAAGCCAAGGTCAGAGGTGAAGACCTGCTCAACACCAGCCAAGCATTCTCATCATTAGCCACCTTGTCTCTCCTGATGTCTCCTGCAAACAAGTTCCTTTTCGCAGTGCCTTCAGTTTCTGCGTGTCTGGGATCGATTCAGCGCCTCCAGGACTTTCTATACGTCAGTTCAGACATGAGCGAAGAACGTCGATCCGTGAATCCCTGCCGCGATGACGAAATTACCAGCATTGAACTGCGTCCCAAAGGTCCTACCTCACTAAAATCATTGCAAGACACCTCTGGGGCACTTCATCCATCCTCCATGGTAGATGTTCGCGATGCATCGATACACTATCCAGGATCCATACAACCAGCATTGAACTCCCTGAACTTTCAGGTCGAGGACGGAATGTTGGCTTTGATTGCTGGTCCCGTCGGTAGTGGGAAGTCCACCTTGCTTAAAGCAATTCTTGGAGAATTACCGTGCAGTCAGGGACGGGTGATGACGGGCTCTACCCGTGTAGCCTATTGTTCGCAAGCTCCATGGTTGTTGAATGACAGCGTCGAACAAAATATCTGTGGCCCGACCGGGCACTCGACAATAGAAAGGGAGTGGTACTCTTCGGTAATCAAAGCTTGTGCCCTACAACGTGATATTGACGATCTTGCCGATGGTGATCGGACAATGATCGGAACACGTGGTCTTATACTCAGTGGTGGCCAAAGACAGCGTCTAGTAAGTGTAGGAGCTCCCATCATGGCCGAGTTTATCTATCTCTGACAAATTTACAAGGCGCTGGCCCGGGCGATCTACCATCGACCCAAGTTACTTCTGCTTGATGACGTCTTCAGTGCGCTGGATCGCGGCACGGAGGCCGAGATTATTCGAAATCTATTCGGGCGTGACGGTCTGGTACGCCGCCTCAAGATGACGGTTGTTCTGGTTACTCATGCAGGTAAAGAGTCGAGTCATATGTTCCAATGTATCAGCTCGCAAGCTCATATACCTCTCTATATAGCACACATTTTTTCTCTGGCGGATAAATTAATCATTCTCGACTCCAGAGGCCAGATACGAGAGCAGAGAATGCAGGGGCAGTTGAAAAATAACAACTTTGCATTTGAGGCAGTGCCGCCGGCGTCATCTGAGGCAACAGCGGCTAAGCCGGTGGTACAGACACACAATGTCTTACGTGACGAGCAAAGGCAGGATTTATCCCGGCAGACTGGAGATGTGAAGGTCTATAAGTACTACCTAGGATTCATAGGATGGCAGCTTCTCGCGCCTTTCGGTGCCAGTGTGATTTGCAACACTTTCACTGCACTCTTTCCTCGTGGGTTGCCCTGACATCTGTCCATTTATTCGACATGAGTTGTTAATGCCACTTATAAGAGATCATTCTGGGGTGGTGGACCGCTGATACTGGTGCTCACTTTTTGCTGTACATGGTGATTTATGCTACGCTACCGCTTGTCACGTTGTCAGCGATGGCGCTTGCTATATGGTAACAGGCTGCCTGAAGTGTAAGGTAGCATTAGCTGACGGCTATAGGTTAATGTTAATGAAGATCGCGCCCAAGACATCCGTGCAACTGCACGAAGTCCTGCTCATAATAGTGACAAGGTGAGCTGAACATTACTTGTGGAGAACAAGACTAACATGGCCAAGAGCATCGATGGGCTTTCTTGATAGAACAGATACTGGGAGCTTATTGAATAGGTACATCGAAGACCAAACTCACCGGATTGCGATATTGACAAGGAAGTAGATTCAGCCAAGATATGACACTTCTGGACTCCAAACTGCCCTCAGCCCTCATGCTGGCCGTATTCAGTAAGCTGTACGCTTCTGGTCTTCCCGGAGAGAGATACCTGACGTGATATAGACCTCTCGCGGTGCCTCGGCCAATTAGCCTTTGTTTCCGCCGGGGCAAGCTTCATGGCTCTTACCCTGCCTCTGCTGTTCATTGTGCTGCACGTGCTTCAGAAGTTCTACCTTAGAACATCGCGCCAGCTCCGTCTGCTAGATCTTGAGGCTAAAGACCCCTTGTACACCCTCTTCACCGAGACACAAGAGGGAGCATCATCGATCCGAGCGTTTGGTTGGCAGGACAAATTCCTCAGCATGCTTGTGCGGAAACTGGATGTTTCGCAAAGCCCCTTCTACCTGCTTCTGTGTGCCCAGAGATGGTTGCAGTTGGTTTTAGATCTCATTGTCGGTACACTGGCGGTGGCCGTGGTGGCCTTGGCGCTGAACCTACACAATACCACCAATGGTGTCATGATTGGCGTTGCCCTTAATAATATCATTAACCTTGGCGTCGACCTGAACCAGCTGATCATCGCTTGGACGGACATGGAAACGTCACTGGGGGCTATTGCCCGTCTAAAACAACTTCAAGCTACGACGCCAGCAGAGGAACAGCCAAGTAAAGCTATCAATCCTCCTCTCGACTGGCCTCAACATGGGGCGATCGAGTTCCACAATGTCACAGTTTCATATGAGTATGTATGCCATGGATCTGACGTCCGCCAGTCACTAACCGCTAGCAGTGGGAAAGCACCTGCACTGAACAGCATCAGTCTCTCGGTTGGCGCGGGTGAACGAGTCGCTCTGTGTGGCAGAACCGGAAGGTATGCAAGAGAAATGCCACCTGCTACGCTCGAAGCTTGTGTGATTGAGTCGGGCGCTGACGCATAACCACCCCCAGTGGCAAGAGTACTCTATTAGCCGCCTTTTTGCGACTTCCCGACGTTCAGTCCGGTACAATTACTGTCGATGGAGTTGACCTCCGAAGCATCGATAGTAGCTTGATCCGACAACGCATGACGGTAATCTCACAAGAGCAATTTCTAGTTGGAAGGACCCTGCGCCTTAGCATTGATCCTAGCAGTGCTGCCTCCGACGAGCAGTGCATATCAGCACTCCAGAACGTCAAGCTGTGGCCAATCTTCGAGAAAAAAGATGGGCTGACAACCGCGCTCGACGGAGTGACCATGTCTCATGGCCAGCGACAGCTACTGTGCCTATGCCGGGGGATGCTTAAAAAGACGACAATTCTACTCCTCGATGAAGCGACGAGTAATGTGGACCCCACAACGGATCAACTGATGCAGAAAGTGATCCGAGAGCGATTTGCCAACTGCACGATTATCACAGTCGCACATCGTCTGGACACTATTCTGGACAACGATCGTGTCTTTGTGCTTGAGGCGGGCTCAGTAATTGAGGAGGGCAACCCAAAAGAGCTTCTGCAGCGGGAGAGCGCGTTTAGAGCGCTACATGAAGGCCGGCGTCGCGCATAGGTCTTCTAGATACTCGCTCTGTAATGCTACGACTTGAGTCAAGCTGCTTGTGACTTGTCCGCCAGAGAACGTGCGAAGATATAATGCGACACGCGCAACGCACATTTCCCTTCTCAGGAAAATATGAACAATGAAATCGGCCTGAGCCTGAAAATTTCATGGTGTCTCCTGTGCCTTGTATGCAGCGCTGTACGTATACTGATCTATAGTATAGTTAATAGAGCTAAATAGATTAATTAATGAGAATATTCTTCCTAGAGTGGCATAACCTAACCGTTGTAACCTAGCCATAACGTACCGGTTAGGTATAACCGACCCCATTAACCTAACCTAACCTGGCCAAACGCCAGTTTACCTTAAACCAGACTATCAAGCTGTGGCAGCTCTCCTCAATCTCACACTGCAGTTCGTAGTCCAGAAAACGTCGGGGAAAGCAAGCAGATCCAAACAAAGGGGAGATTTTGGTGAGTTCCTGATGAGTAGTAAATGTGCATCCGTATTTCCGCTTACATACTCTGCGCTAACGTATTTCACAACCAGGCAAGCGAGAGTTCCAGCCCCATATTCCAATCTAAAACTCGACTCGCCCGAGTTACGTGCATCAATGCAGATACACAATCGATGACAAGATGGAATAAGGACATTTAACGTATTTCACTGGTGAGCGGGCCAGACCAACGAGCGGGCCACCTCTGTATCCCATACTAAACAGTCACTTTTTAAGATCCAATCTCTCAACCGCACCGTATCTAAAGTGATTCATATTTATATAATAAAATATCAAAGTAATGTTTAATATCAGTATTTAGATTTCAGAGGATATAAGTCTATATATCTTGAGGTAATATATATTACATTGTATTTTTTTAGTAATTTATTTTATAGTAATATCACAGAACTCAAGATAAGTTAATTTAAATCGTTTTTGATTGTTGTAAAGAGCTTTAAACTTGAGCAAGCACGAGCTCGTGGTTGAAAGGATTGCCCGGGAACTATGGAATGTCCGGGAATTATGTTAACCTTACACGCGCTTAGTCAGCGCTTGTAAATACTATTCCAGGCAACATCAAGATAGAGCTAGTAGAAGCTTGGGTAACGAACACACCCACTAACACACTGAAATTCTTTTCACGCTTACCAAAGTAATAGTAAGAGACCTGTAACTCCCCAAGAGGCTCGCTTATAACCGATGACTAAGCGTCTATAAGCTTTGAGATGCTCGCGCATTCCAAGTACGGCTTGCTCCTTGAACCTCTGTCCTCAAAGAGTATATCCATGGATGCACTTAGATCGACAAAAGGGGCATTACCCTCGATTGTGTCCAGATTAGTTCACCCGGTGAGGTCTCAGAGCGTATATAAATACTCGTCTCTTCCACATCTGAGTATCATATCAATTTGATTTCAACCCAACAAATATCTCACTCATTCAACGGCCCAAGGCAATATGACCATCATGTCTAAACTATCTCTACTTGTCTGGGCGCTTGCTGTAGTAGCCCAGGCTACGAGCTCACGCTGTAACCACAAGCAGAGCTCCCACCATACGGCCGCCTATGACTTCCATCCGAGTCAAGCAGGCATTCAAACCGCTCGACTGGTAAGAATTCTCCCCTCTAACCCATTGGGAAATATCACCACTAACACAGCCACTAGATTGACCCCCTGCCCTTGCCATATGACTTCAACACCTCCAACAGTGAAATGGTTGACTCCAGTAACTCCTGGTGGATATCATCCTATCTCACGGGAAGTGACAATCATCAGTACATGGTGCTGTCCCACGTCCTTGCCTCGGACAAATTGAAATTTTACCGTGGTGGCATCTACGACATCACCGAGCCTGCCTATACCCAGTTCTCCAAGATGACCACCCAAAACCTCACGGCCAATAGTCAAGACGGCAAGTTCGACATACGCACTGGCGATTTCTTCTTCGGCTCTGCTCTCGCCAACAGCACTATTACAAAGCTGCGTACCGTATCGAATAGGACGGATCTCCATTTCGATCTGACCTTCGAGTTGACAGCCCCCATCCTCTTCAACACCGGTCTTGGTGGCCTCTTCCAATTCGGTCCGGACCAGACGGGCGAGTGGTCCATGCCTGCCGGGAAGACCTCTGGCTGGCTTGTCTTCAACGGTAAGAAGGTCGCCGTTAATGAGAAGCGTTCACAGACTTGGTACGACCGTCAGTGGAACGTTGGGCCCGGACCAGCCAGCCTTTCTTGGACTTGGTTCCAACTGCACATCAAGGAGGAGAGTAGTGACGAGAACGAGCTTGTCTCAGTGTGGATGTACGACAGCGACGTCAAGGGCCATCGTCAGTGGGCTACTACCCAGTCCAAGGATGGTATCAGCGTCGTCCAGCCTGTCCGCACCGTTGAACCCTTCGGCGAGTCCTGGACATCCCCTCATTCCAATGTCACCTACCACCAGGCATGGACAATGGTTCTTCAGGACGAAACTACACTCACAATTACAACGACCTATAACGACCAGAAGTTGTGGGCCGCCGGTGGCTTTGCGACTTATGAAGGCTTTATTACTGTAAATGGAACCAACGCTAATGGCAACTGTGTGACCGGATTTGGACTTGTTGAGATTCAGGGTGTTTTCTAAGCGGCCAGAAGTCAGCACTTTCTATCGCCACGTAGTAAACAACGGAGTCTCCCTAGCTAAACTAAATAATGGTACTGTGGACACTTATATGTTTCGAAGGATGAGGGGTCTCAGTCATTTTAAATACAGTTTTGTATACTAGCATGTACTTTTATAGTCCAAAATACTGGCTTCATATTCCTTCACCTACGTCTAGTCCCGACTATACACTGGGGAAGGGTACGGACCCACCGGCCGCTGTTCGCAGTGGGAATTGGCCGGTGAGACTGTCGGGTCCCCACCTCAGAGAAGGGAAGAGAGTACAGGGAGAATATATATCCTCCCCCGAACTTACTCTATTCAGGGCTGATCGGAACTGGGAATATCTAGAAATTTTTCTAGTTTTTAAAATACTTTTTAAACTATATATAATCCAGTATAAAAAGTCTTCCGCTTCAGTAGATAATATTGGTGTTACTAGTAGAGGTTAAGACAGTCTTAATATATAGATACTGGCTGGGTAGAGTATTGTGTCTATCATCCCAGATACTCTTCTTTATATTTTTGTCTATTTTATATCGGTTATTCTGGATATATCGAATCTTAAAATCTATCTGGCCCGTGTAGATGCAAAATGCGCTGACAATAATCTGGTCTGGAAGTGGACTGTATCCCGGAAGAGTCACAACGGTAGAAGGTTCCATCAATAGAGTTTGGAGTAGTGCCTCGAACCATAACATCGCCAATTTTGCCTTCAGGGCGGATTGACATGTCATAACCGCCGAGGCCTTCGGTCAGCGACCATCTGGATGGAAGATTCTCAGCGCCTTTGATAGGAGGAAGGGCTGTCATTTTTATATAACCATGATGGGAAAGTAAAGTCAGATGTTATGATGGAGAATATCTACAGGAATAAACAAACTATAAGCCATGCGCAGATGGTGTCCCTTTATATATGTTGTGCTGGGAGCAATCACCAGTTCTAACCAGTGATTCCGAGGATTGTTCTATCCCCAATATAGAGAAGCTAACAAAGGGCGGTATCGGCATTGTGGAACCTAAAGACGCCGCAGTGTATGAAGCAAAAGTCGAGCTCCGTGCTTAGGATACTCCGTGTTAAACTTTGTCGACATTTTCTTTTTCCTCAGGCCGATGATGCACGTGCTATAGAATACCGGAAGAAGATTAGGTCCTCAGCTTTCAGATTGTGAGTATATCAATAACAGCAGAGGAATGACGACTGTGGAGTACTTGCTCCCAATATTCGCGTCGGGACAAAGCATCCGATCCGGTGATTATGCAGACCTTGAAATGTTCCCGATCAGTTATACTCAACTATTTGGACGCTATTTTGAAACATTATCTCCACCCCCACCAGCCTCCCCTCTCTCTGCCCCCAACGACTGTCCAACAGGATATTTGATGTCTCCACGTTCTGCTGTAGACCGCTGAGTCAGCGCAGTTTGGATCTCCGTCAAGCTTAATTCCTAATACCAATCAACGGCGGGTGTCACTTGCCTATGCTCACATGTGGTGGTCAAATCCACTTGGTGCCATTACGGCCGATCTCCTAACAACCCTAAGAACTGTCCGTCACCGGAGGATGCTTTAGACCTACTGAAATGCAGTACAGATATGAAGGCAAAAATAATTTGAAGTTCATTCCTGATATAGTGTCCTCGTAGAATCTCCAACCCTGCTTTATATATTTGAACCCATTTCTGGCACACATAGTCTTATGGTATGCCAGGTGGCTGAAAAGCATTAGAGTCTTGCGATGAACTCCACACCTGCAAGTAGCAACTCAGGTTGTTCGAGGGCCGCGAAATGGCCACCCTATTAATCACGTCAGGGTGTGGGTTTAGCCTTCTGGAAGGTAATACCTTATCATATTCAGCAAAAAAAACCAAGTTCTCCGCCAATTCCCTTGCCACGGACTCCTTTACGGTAGAAATCTCGTGGAGGAAGCATGAATATCCAAAGGGCTTTGTTTTTGGCACGGAGACCAAGGCACCCGGGTCGAGCAGATGACGATACGGCCAAACAGATCGAGGAAAAGACGAGATAAACCAGTACAGAGATACCATGCCAAGTATGATCTCAAGACTTACTGGCTCCCTGGGGTCCGACCAATCCAGGAATTTTTCGCCAATCCTGACACAGTGAGCCAATGCTTGTAAGGACACCATAGATGGCGAGATGAGAATGAACCAACCATGATAACAGTGCCAGTGGGCTGGCTGAGAGAGCTAAGCCAATGGTGGATGGTCGTGTCCGCCGTCCCGCCGTATCTTATCGTCAGCGGCACGTAGTTATATCTGTCAGAGTAAATAACAAGGTTTCACTGGGATATACTGTAAATAAATTGGAATATATTCATTTTCTCTTTTCCCACCTTCTCCAGGACAATCACTCTGTAGATATATTTTTTAATAAATACCGCTGTTACTATAGGTATAAGGAATCGACAGCGACCGTCGACAGACCAGGGTGGCTCTCGGCATCTTTTTGTCCGTGTAGAACTGTCCAATATAATCTGTTTACTGCTATATATATCTGGCTATATAGGTCTATGTTCAGATCATATCCCCTGAGATACTGTTTTCCCACTTCTCAATCTTAGTCTTTCTCCCTCCCGGAACTGTTTCCTATACTGTATATATATAACCCTGGAAGTATAGATCTCTTCTTATACAATTCCGTGTCCTGTATCTGGATCTGTATATTCTGCCAGTATACAGTCTACCTGCGGTGTCTGGAGGGCTATCTCTGCCGGCAATATAGTCAAGCTTACGCCGTAGACCCAAGTGGACTTTGCTACTACAGAGTTCTCTCCCGCATTATTTCAGTAGTATGATTTGCATAAGATCGGAATTCTTTTATTGCGTGCCTGAACTACGATGTTACACATGAAGGGGGGTTTGTGTATGACAATGGCTTTTTCGTTCGATTTATACGCATATCGGTCATTTAGTAGCTACATATTGTGTAGCTATATATGTACAAAAAGGCAATTGAGTGACCCAATGTCCGGTGTGCGGAACTGCATGTCGTTCAGAGAGCCCTTGTAGAGCTTCTTCAAAGCGGCCACATTCCATATACTGTTCATACCAGCGCAACTCAGAAGGTCCGAGATATTGTGAATATTGTTAATAACAAGACCAACAATTTCCGGGACCAAAAGTGGATTTCGCGCGTTCTGTTTAAATTGGACATCCATCCTGGGAAGACACACCGCCGGAGAATATATATTAACTGTTAGTATTTCGATATTACATCAATTATCAGTCGTCACTGTAGGAACTCGATAGTGTTGGTAGGAAGGCACAGGAATAGCACTTTTTTTTGGAATATGGGACAAACAGGCTGTCGTAAGATGCTACCACTGTAGGCTCCCTTTGGAGAATTATTCAAGAAGAAACATTTTATGTATGAACTATTGACGGGCGCAACGCTGAGCCATTGGACACCCAAGCCCCTTAACCACTAGCGCCTTCAGCGCAACGCTGGCTGCAAATGATATATCTCTATTGGATAACATCTGACGCCCCGCTTCAGCGCTTGAGCCTCAGATGGCCAACGAATTACTAGAAATATTGGGCGGGCAGCTCATACAGCACCAAAGAAGAGCCCGAGCAAGCTGAGCTCTCGAAATCTGACACCCAACTAGCATCCACATTAGAACGAACGGCCTGGGCCGAATTATAATTGCGATAAGGATGTCACGACCGCTGTTCCCGATGGAGAATATAGTTCGAGCTGTTGTGGCGGAACAGGTTAGGCTCACGTAATTCTACCTTTGAGGTAATAATTATGGTCAATGGCTACATATGGATCAAGACTGCATTCCCGGCAAAGCCCTGCAGCTGAAACAAAAGAATTGAGCTACCCAGGGGGCATGCTTTCACACGTTTCTCTAAACCACTCATCTGCCCAGGTATGTAGCAGCTGTACTGCTTCGTATACTGACAGCTGCACTAACCAATTTCTCCGAGGTTCTCCCGAGATTCATACGTTTGTCCATCAACTTTCCATGACCGAGGGGAACACACGTTGATCTGGCTGCGGGTAGATTGTTGTAGGTTCTTCAAAACTAACAATTTTTATTTTTTATATTTCCATACCTGTTCCTTCTGCGTTCACATGCCCTAAGGGAATGCCGAGAAGATGCCTCTATTCATGCCCTGAAGTTAGGATTACGTCTCCCTTCCTTATGCTACTACCCGAGGGAGTATGACTGAACTGTCGATCGCCTTGCTATACCAATCTAAAATGGAGTGACACACAGGGCTACAACCCCTATAACGAAGAGATCGGCATTTTGATAGCCGGGTCGAACATGGAATCCACCAAGCTTCGACCAACCACCGAAGATAAGATAATCGACTGCACCAGGAGAGACCCACATATGGGCATGACCGGCCCGTGCAAAATGGAAATTAAATCTACTGACGTTCGATTCTAGCCCGCTCGGCAGGTGTGTATAGTCGTTATTGGGTCCCTTCCCACGTAGTCAGCGGGGCTACACAATGTCGTCCTTCCAAGAGCCCCAGAGCTAGAATAGCTAGATGAATACGGGTTGGGACAGATTGGAGGTCGAGGCATTCCTGCAGGATCGCAGTACGTATATGAGTTTTCGATGGGCATATTTAAACCATGTTTGGAGGATAGTAATGCGGGATATCTTTACTCAGGAGTACCCTCTGGTGCAATATATGTCTTCTTACTAGAAAAAGTCTGAGATATATTAAGAAGATTCCATCATGGTACTTGCTGCTGAGGACATTCCATGATTTAGGACCCGTAGGCCGTTATAGTACCATGCCGTTATATTGTCGTAGTATAGTTTCCCACCTTGGCTGCGCTCGGGTTAAACTTTGCACTTCACCCGAATAATAGACCGTGACCCTCAAATTGGCGCCCTGGTCGATAAGCCTAAGCCGTGTTTGCATTTGCCCCTGAGCTAATGGATTTAACTAAAGTTTGATACCAAACGGTGTGGAGGCTGAGGAAACGAAGGGCTTCGCGATCGCTTGACGTTTTGAGAACCACGAGGCCAAAGCGCTCAGTGCATTGGTGGTTTTCTGTACGTTCTATCCTTTATCCTCGGTACATATAGTGAGGAGCTTGTCTCAATTTATCACTGTGTAAGATGCACAGATGCGGCTAGGTGGATAGACACGGTCCTATATACATGCCACATTTGAGACATCTGTGACTCTGCAGAGTTGAAGGAACTGACCATTTCGTCAGCCATGCAGCCTTTTGCCAGGGAAGTCGCTATTGAGTCATGGATCTTGTATGCTATCGGTAAGTGATAGGTAATCCGCAATTGCACTCGTCGCGTGAATTAACATCCAAATGGTTATAGGGATTTTGATAATCGGCTGTCGCCTGTTTGTTCCTATATCCATTGATAACCGCGGATAAAAGTACTTACTGGCTATAGAGCCTCCCGACGAATATTGCTCAAGTCATGGATGAAGCTGCAAATGGATGATGCACTCATGTGTTTGATTGCGGTATGTGCTTTAAGAACGACGGCAAGCCAAGGAATCGAGATTGACAGGTTCTGATTAGATCACTTTCACCGGGCTTATACTCTCAATGAATAGCATGGCCCAGGTTGCCAGTAATCCGATTGTTCATGAAGAAAATCCGACACCACACGCGGTGGCACTTATGGTGTGGGGTAACAAGATGATCTTTATAGTGGAGCAGTTCGCCTTGAGCACAATATGGCTGGTTAAGGGCTGCCTTCTCATTGTCTACAATCGTTTAACGTACGCCAGTATCCGGAGGTTCTGTATACTTGAAGGCTAATGCAGTCCAATTGTAGGCTTATGACAAAAGAGCATTCAGTGGTGAAGATAGTAACGCTGTATGTTGTGGTCTCTTTTCTTATCATTGAGATCCTCTTCTTGGGTGTTTGGTGCCAGCCGATCAGTGAATACTGTAAGTAACTCCTGGCTTCGAGGATCAAGAACATAACTATTAATGTGTGGCAGTTAATCCTTTCACTTATGAATGTATGATACACATCTGGTAGGAAAATTAAGGAACGAACTGATGAAGCCCTATAGACCAATGTGGATCCTACTTGAACCATTTGATCACGACGACTATTCTCAACATCTCTTCGGATTTGCTGATGCTGGGTATCCCATTACCACTCTTCATCCGATCACAGCTACCCCTCAAGAAGTAAGGCCCTGTTTGTGTGTGGATGTGTGTGACACCAACTATAACTATATTTTGGTTATAGGAAGATTGCCGTGTGTGCTGTATTCAGTCTTGGTGGGATCGTTGTCTGTTCAACTCAGTTCACTTCTGGTGGGGATAAATTGCTGATCAGGACCTAGATCCTTATGGCTACTTTGAATAAGTATTACAATTTTATTGAACTCGGTAGCCCTCGATTCTTGGTTAGTCCGCGCACTGATATACATTCCAATGGTTGTTAACCCAGAGGACAGAAATGGTATGCTGCGGAGGTTTCTACAGCGGTCTATGTTGCTAATATGCCGCTTCTATGGCCACTTCTTCGGCAGACCTTTAACTGCGTTCGCTCAATCATCCCATCGAACTTTGTATCAGGGCCATCTAACCATAGCGGACCGCCACGAGGACTGGCGTCATTGCCCTTGCATTCGCTATTTCATCCAAGGCATCGGACGGATTCGGTCAACTCTATACTTCACTGCTCACAGGAGGGCAGCGTGGACACATATGAATTGATAGTAACGCCGACGCGAGAACGGGGCTATCAAGCTGATACTATGGGGGACTGCAACTCAATCCATCGAGGAACAAAAGTCATCACAGTGCAGCGAACTGTGGAGGTCACTAGGGAGTAATAGGAATGGTGAGGATGATAAAGATGCGAATGTGACTACCACGATAACAGTGAATTTACAATGTCATCAAATCCAGTGGATCTATGCTTTATGTTTAGCAATATCTGCTCCCAACCCTCTGGATTATAGCTTAATTGTCTTCTGTTCTGAAGCGTTCTGGTCTTATGTGATATGCTATGCAACCTTTCATCGTGACCGCGCCATCGCGGGTCTACTCATGCAGTTCACACATTCCACCCTGCAATGATGAGCAAGTATGCAAGTTCAAGACATCGCATCCTCTAGAAGATGAGGTCTTCGCAGCTCTAGAGAACGGGCAATCACCATTACTGTAGTGGTGTCGTAAGATAACTTCGGCACCTTCGCAGGTAATCTAGCGGAACATATCCATAGAATCATACCAAGCTTCGACCTTTTCTCATTCAATTTTCCTTATTCACCTTCACGAAAAAAGTATCCTCGTTATCAATGAGGCTATTGCAAGCTTTGACTCTGACCTTCTGTCCATGACAAGGTCGTGGCCTCATCAATGTCCGTCTTATCTCAACTAGTCAATGGACTCAAGACTCAGTAAATCCCACATGATTATCCGCCATAATACCCCGGTAACTCTATTTGAATACTACAGTCTGGGGCTCACTGTATACTTCCTTCAACCGCCAAGGAAAAGAGGGCATTCTACGCTTGGATACCTTATGACTTGTATCAAAATCATCGTCTGTCGGACCATAGTATGAGCTCAAGGTTACGAGGGCCTTGTACGTGCCGACCATGAGCATATGCTCGCGGGGTTAATGGTTGTCCAATCGGTGAGAGAGGACTTGAAGAGAGCCATGGTTTCCCAAACGTCAACGAGTGTCAGGGCAACGTCAGGAAAGCTTCCGACCTGGTGGGTCATTGTTTCGCTCCAAGTGATCGCGTCAGTGAGTTTTACGGATGCTTGGATATTGGGATAGAGACGGACGAACATTGCACATAATACTTTTTAGTCTTGAAGTAATTCGGTACGCGGACAAGTCATCAGACTGCCCCTAGATCTTTCAGGACTGCGTCGGTATCAAAGACGTAACCGGAATGTGCTGAAGCGTCACCAATGTTGCTGTTCGGTTGCGCCAGCGGTTTTGTACTGTTTACAGAGGCGAGAAAAATAGTCAACTGGAAATAAAGAATGAAGCATTATGACTTGTGCGCTTAATTTGTTATCCGAGGCAGGTCACACAATCCATAATTCTAGCCAGGATGGCATGGACCACCGTCATGTTTGGCTAAGATTAGGCCTAGGAATGGTCCGGTCTCGGTCCCAACTTTAGGGACCGGGACCGGGACCGCCGGTCCTTGGTCTTTTTTTTATAGGTCTAGGACTGTACTATGGTCTCCCGGAACTACCTTGGCAGTCGCCCGCGGGGGACTATTTTTATATAATATTAGCAAAATCTTCTCTTTCTAATAGAATAAATATAGTAAAGCATAGATTAAGATAGAATAAAAATTATATATGTATTTAAAAAAAAGTTATAAACTTTTCTATATATATTAGATATTTAATTATAACTTTAAATAATTAATTCAGCTAATATATATTATAGAATTAGATCTATTTATCTTATTTAGAGAATTGCAGAACTAGATAAAACCGCAGTAATTTAATTATAGAAAAGTTAGGACTGTATATAATGATTGAGTTACTGAGATTTATAATAATTATTTCTTTTCTATTAATAATCTCTTGATATATATTTTGACTTACTATAGTTATAGTATAGTTTTTCTTTTATTTATTAATTATATTTCTGCTGAGAAATACTAGTATATTAATTCTATTTTTTATTTATATTAAGCTCTATTAGTTATAGACTATAAGAGTTTTAATATTCTTAATTTTATAGTTATATATACTATTTCTTATTTATACTATATTATCTGATATAATTATTTCTTAGTATATTATAGTTACTATAATCTTTCTTTTACTAATTAAAGTTATATAATTTATTATCAATCTTAACTATTTATTTAATTATATTATAAAGTATATCTAGTTTTTTTATTTAGATAAGCTTTTTCTGAATCTCTAGTTTTAATATTTCTTTAAATTTTATAATATAAATATTCTTATTCTAGTTCAGATAAATAATAATTTATATAAAATTAGATATTAATTTACTAATAGATTCTATATATTATAATTATTACAGATCTTATTTTATATTTCAAGTAGTATTAATATCTCTGAAAGTCTATTTAAAATATTTCTTAAATATTTTAAAAAATATAAAAATCTTTTTTATTTCTTTACTCTAGTTTTTCTCTGGCTTTTTATAATATTTTTTAATAAAAAATTTAAACTAATTAAATACTCTTTCTATAAAATAGATAGATATAAAGTAGACTTTATTACTATTAATTAATATTTGTTACACCCGGGGCTTCGTTGTCAAGTCTGAGACCAGTTAACAGATTATATATAGGGGATTACTAATCTGAAGTCATTCGTAACTTCTGTTATCGGGAAGTAATAGTTTTAGAAGAACAAAAGTAATAGAAAACTACTGTCAGTACTATATTAAAGTCGGATCAGAGTATAGTCAACACAAAATTATTATCAATACTAGACTTGAGTTCAAAGAGCCAGACCTATTAAATATATATACTTAATAATTTAGAGAGTATAAATAAATTAAGACTAGTCTTACTACTAAAAATAACTCTGTAATAATAATATAGATTAATTATAAAAAACTAAACTAAGTATATAAACAAGTATCTTTATATATCCTATAGCTGGCTACTCCTACTGTAACTCTTTTAAAGGTAAATAATAAAATATATTTAATTATAATATATAGTACTGTATATTCCCGGTATACTCTCTCTGGAATAAATTCCGGAGTAGATATTATATAACTTAAGCCGGTATTGACTCTTTTTTTATTATTATATTAGATACTTATTATAGTTATTCTTTAATAATCCTATAGTTGATTTCAGATTTTGTTATTCTATAATATTCTATTTTATATATCTATTTTTAATAAGATATACTAGACAAGAATCTATAATATTATTTTTTTTTCTTTTAAACTTTTGTTCTCGAAAGTATAAAACTATAGTTTTATTTAGATAAAAAATATTTATTTTTAACTTTTTTACTA
>NW_022475151.1:0-42781 GCF_009193445.1 Aspergillus pseudotamarii | reverse complement strand
TGAGGACAGATGGAGACGATGTTGGATCGGTGACTTCGCGTAGACGCTGGGGAAATCAATTAGTACCCATATACACTATTATGAACAATCCTCATGGACAATTCAAAATGCCAAAGGAAAAGGAGAGAGAGATGAAAAAAAAAAAAAAACCAAGGGGGAAAAAAAACATACAACAGGAGGGATTCGCTGGTGGTCACCCACCCAACTACTAACCTCCCGGCGTGTGGCTTAAGTACGGCTGAGCGGACGGGAAGCCCTGTTTTCCACACCCTATGGTCGTATGTGCTTATCAAATGTAAGATTAGGAGTTTTAGCGCCAAAACACTGAGTACACCCAGTCGCAAAACTCCAGGATCAATTGTCATGACCAGGAGCTACTCCCGTCCAGCACAACCTTCTTGTACCGAGTCACGCCACACTTAAAAGTAACACAAGATGTAACGGATGAACAACGATATGAACGTACTTCTGCAGCGCGGGGCGAGATTTCAATCGTCAGTGGATTGCCATCTTCGCCGGTTCTCGGGTTCTGTAAGACCTTGGTGGCGGGTCTGATGGATGTGGACGAAAAAGCGCAACGCTGTTGGAGACGCACGAATGCGGGGAGGGACCTCCGTGGGGAAATGATTCTGTTTGCCTTCGACTCGCAGATGGCGTAGGATATCAACCGGCGGGGGATAGAATCGCTCAACGATGCGGAGATGCTCGAACGAGGTTTTGCTGATGGGAAGGCAGGAACTCCTGTGCGAGGGGAGCGCTGCCGCCATAGCTGGCGAGCAGCAGACGATAGCATCGAGCGAGACATTTTCAGGGCCCAAGGTTTTCAGAGGGCAAGGTTGAGTCTATAGAAATCAAATGCTACGTGAATGAGTTTCTTGCGGATTTGATTATCGATCAGCCTTTAGTCATATGGTTCCGCATGACGTTATTGGTCGATCAGGCACCGGTTACTCGGGTGTCGGAGTTACTGAGCGACCACCCGGAGATATTTCGATATCTTGACTCGAATCTTGATGTGAATTCTTGGAGAATGTCACCAAGTTCTTGTTCACAAATCATTTTCCATACAGTATACTAAGCCAATGCTTGAGTGGGTTATCTATTTGTTTATGGCACATTGTATGGGTTCTTTAGGTGTTTCTGAGCTTGATATATATATATGCGTCAGATACCCTACTATATTTGATCCATTAAATAAAAGTACCGGTAAGCCTGTTGGCAACTCATCGATTTAATCTTAGCTCTTCACCACACACAGAAGAAGAACAGAGGAGAACTGCAAAGCTAGCCAACGTTGTCGTACTCATTTTCTCAGCCCAATAAGTCTCTGAATTTGGTCAGGTAGCTGACATGAATGAAGATGAATGCTTCCCTTTTCCAATCATATCTCAAAGCACAGATGCATCTACTGCGCATCTCTTCTCTTAACAAAGTCATTCTTGAAGTCCAATCCTGCATCCTGCCTAATGATGCCATACATGGCCGACGAGTCCAAGGGCCTACCCTCCTGCTCGGAATAAGTATTGGCACGTTTAAGATGGTCCAGCGCGACCTCAGCGACCTTTAATCTCGTCCCGGCACTGTCTGCACAGTCGATGCTGTGTCCCACGTCTTTCAGACCAAGGCTGAGGTCGGACCAGGGATTTTCGCCTAGCATTGTCAGCTTTGGTTGTAGTATATCTTTACTCATTGGATAGACATACCTCTCGGCGGTATATAATTACCTTGAGTCAACCGCTTAGAGATCATGCCAGGCAAGGGCCCAAATTGGAGCTCAAGTAGATTCTCAAGAGCTTCATTGCCCATATCGCTCTTCTCCGCCAGAACGTGGGCTTCTCCAATAATCTCGGTGAATCCGGAGATGATGAAGTTGCTGGATTCGGTCAGCTTCTAGTTTCAAATATCTTCTGGTAAAAGTGCTTACCCCATGATCTTCAGGAGTGCAGCCTTTTCTGACTTGTCAGACACTGTGATGGTCTCACGAGCTATCACGCCTTTGAGATATGGTGCCAGTTCCTTGATGCCAGAGAGGTCACCAGCTAGTACTATCAAAATCTTTCTGTCCTCGGCCATAGGGCTGGAGCCGAACACGGGAGCTGTCGATATAAGTCTCTTTTCCCTGTTACCAGATTCTTATGAGAGTGGACATACCTGAAATAAAAGTAGCATTTTTCTGTGCTACCTTCCCTGAGACCTCTTGGCTGGTGGTTGGATGCACAGTTGTTGTGTCCACAATGATCTTAAGGTCAATGTTTCCTGCGGCCAGGATCTCGTCGACGATGATTTTAAGAGCAGTATCATCACTTGTCTAGTTCTGTTAGTATATCAGACAAGTATAAAACTGTTTTTAAGCCTACAGAGATGAATATTATATCGCTGCTGTTTACAACAGCTGCAATTGACTCGCACTCAACTCCCCCAAGTCCCTTCAATTGCTCTCCTCTGGAAGCGGTTCGGTTCCAGAAATGCAGGGGGTTTTGTCCCGTTTCTGCCAGATGCCTTTGCATATTTTTCGCCATGGCATTTCCCATCTTTCCAAGTCCTAATCATCATCAGTACGGTGAAGTTCAGCTCATTCTGCTGAAGACCTACCGACCCACCCTAACTGCGGGATTCTCTGGTTTGCCATTTCCCCTTGCTATAATTGAATTGACTTTATGATTATATTGACTGCGTTTAGTTTGTTTAAAGAATGTGTCTGTATTCAGAAGGTCAAAACAAAATCACAAGTGGTGATTGACGAGGTGCGTTCCCAGCCATGGATGCACACGCAGCTTCTTATATTGCCACGCTATTCCAGTGCGTGCACGCATCGTGACAATAGTGCCACACACGCCGATCCCGATAGCACCCAAATTAAGCAAGCTAGTAGAGCTGTCAGCGCCAATCAGAATCTTATTGGGTCGACCATCTGGCTGGGTTTTCTTCTCGACTAAATGAAAAGGTTAGTGCGCAATGTGCGGAAAGCAACGCCAATGAAGGTCTGCCCGGATGGGTGAATCTTTGCTGATCAGTGTTCGTCCACAGCACAGAATCTGTTCCCCAGACTCTGTGGGAATGTGAAGAGCTCTCCATTTTGCTGCTTCAGGGGGTTGCCCATGTGCTCTATATGTAAATGACATCTTGATATTGGCATTTCTCCAGAAAATTTCTGCCATGTTGATAATATGCTCTCTGGATGGAATACACGACGGGGCTTTCTCCGAGAGGATCCCAGCAGAAGGGATCATCCAGTCACAACGCAGTTAATCAATTTGTATTTCCTGCGGCTGAGCATGCATGGGCTGAGAAGAGTGGATCCATTGAGCGACAGAAAAGAGCGACGATCTGCCTTCCTGGTTCGCATCGGATTGACACACTACCTGCCTAGCTGTTCGGCTCTGGGCACAGATGCATACATCGACCCAGCTCAATGGAACTGATTGGGGGCGGCGATTTGAGATTGATTGGCTGAGTGAGTGATTCTGTCGGGCTCAGCTAGTTTGCCTTTTCACCCTTACTTACATCGTCATATCGACGACTCTTCTCTCTCCTCCCCTTTGACTAGCCGTCATGTTTCTGATGTTGATGGTTAAGGGAATTTATTCATCTCGACAGTGAACACTATCCAATATGTCTCCCACCAAGCGTAACCCGGACATGCCACCAGATGAAGAATCGCCTCTCCTCCAGTTCCCGGATCCACCAGTTAAGACAAAACAATCTGATTACTTTATCATCTATGCGACATTCTTTGGTATTCCCCACTGAATCATGGGGATGTATCAGCAATTATTAATGTCAATAGGTGTCTTCATTGCCAGTATTGATGAATCCCTCGTTCTGTCCACCTTCAGTACCATCGCGTCGCAGTTCCATCTCCTTTCCCAAGGTTCCTGGTTGCTCGTTGCGTATAACTTTGGATACTGTATTTCGCTGCCAGTGGTATGTTGATATACTCTTTGGTGCAGGATCAGAGGTGTTGACAGCGGATAGTACGGTGCGTTGAGTGATTCGTACGGGCGCAAAAATGTTCTGCTCGTCTCGTATATCTTATTCACACTGGGATGTTTTGCCTGGTAAGATGATCTTCATCATGCCCTAGATAGTTGAATCGGAATCTAACAGTCTGATGCAGCGGTGCAAGTGCCTCCTTGGCACAGCTTGTTCTGGCCAGAGTCCTCGCTGGCCTGAGCGGTGCTGGAATGGTGACGCTCGTTTCTATCATCATCATGGGTACGCTCTCATCAATGTCTGCATCATTGTTTCCGCTAACATGATACAGATTTGGTCCCTCCCAGTGAAGTCGCAGTCTACCGAAGTTATGAAAATGTGATCAATGTCATCGGCCGCAGTGTTGGAGCGCCCCTCGGTGGTTTGCTCTCGGACACTATCGGCTGGAGATGGTAAGACATGTACTGCGCAGCAACGAACATGGATGCTGACCGTTGTAGGTCCTTCTTGGGTCAAATCCCCCTGATCATCTTCTGCACCCTCGTCGCCGTGTACGGACTGCCCGCTTCTCTCAACCACACGGAAGACAAAGATAAACAGCCTTCAGGCAAACCTCGCCGATCGCGTCTTCGGGAAATCGACTTTGCCGGAATCATCACGCTTTCTGCTACGATCATTATCTTACTCTGCGTGCTTCAAACTTTCGGAACGAAAGAAGACGATCAGCTGGTGCCAACATGGGGTCTGATTGCTGCCTTTGTCGTTTCTTCCATGATCTTTGTCCTGACCGAAGTTTTCTACGCAACGAGACCATTGATCCCGATGCATTTATTGATCCGGGAGCTGGGAGCCTACTGCCTTATGCAGTGCCTGTTGTTCTCCGGTCGTACTGCCGTATGAATTCTTACTCAGACCTTGCCATCTACGTTACTGACTGTGATCCAGTTCGTCAGCAACGTTGTCCCCTATTTCACTCGTGTCGAAGGAAAGAGTGACTTCGTTGCTTCGATGATGTACGTGCAAGTCGCCGCTGGCGTGTCAGTAGGAGGAGTTGTCTCTGGCTATGTCATTAAACGGTATGCGTCCTAAACATCACCTTTCAAACTTGGCTAGTTCGCTTACGACTCACAGGATGAGACGATATAAGACTCTGAGTATTATTTCTCTCGGTATAACAGTCTTGTCTTTTCTTCTCATTTTCCTCACCTGGCGCGATGGCTGCAACATTTGGGAATCCTTCTTCCTATTTGTTGTCGGATTTGCACCTGGCATTCTCTTCTCAACCCTGTTCATCGGCATGAGTTACAGCTCGCCAAAAGAATGTCTTTCGGTCTGCATCGGAACATTTTATCTCTGTCAGCAGCTGGGAACGATTATCGGGCCTGCTTGTGGTGCTGCTCTAGTCCAGAGACTTTTCAAGAACAACCTTGTCCAACATACTGTGGATATCCCGGATAAGAAGACGGTATGTTTGTCTCTACCTCCGAATTCATGAGTGATATGCTAATCTTAAAGTAGATCATAAAGGGCATCCTCAACGATCTCAGATTCGCCGAGTCGCTATCTGAGCCCTTAGAGCAGATTGTCCGGTCGAGCTACCTGAACGCTTTCCAGTTTTTGCCAGGCAAGTCCACCCGTTCTCTGAATAGAATCTGCTCTAACATTGTCTCAGTATTTGCATTGGTCTCTTCTGCGGCCGTTTTGCCTTTCTTGGTATTCCTCAAGGAGGAAAGGGTGGATTAATTGTAAGTTTATGCGATGGTAATGTACACTATGCTTGTTGGAGGATTATTGTAATTTAATTTGTGACGGCGAACCTCAACGCCAACTGCTAATACTGGTATAATACATATGGCACTTCTGAAAAGTTCATACTAGGTAATTGGTCTTAGAATCATTAGATTCGGGTTGTATGTTTATAACTATAAGCATGTTTCTCCAATGTGATGTTATGCAACGTACGCACGTACATTGATATGTTCACTGGAAAACCCTGGCGATCATAATCTTAAACCAAAAGTCAATTTATCAGAATTCATTTTTTCTACTACGGCAAGCCAATCTAACTTCATCAGATGCATACAGGCAGTTGATAACTACATGACACATTCTACTAATAATGTCATACAAGCTCATCAACTAAACCTTCAATTGAAAGAGGTTGTAGCCACACCATAGACGACTTGCTTGCCATCTCCTATCTTCTAATAGTCTGTCGAGCTGTTATCATCGACCTCATGCAAGAAGGTTGCCTTCTCAGCACGGTGCAGCGTCACCTCAATCGGGGAGCCAAGTTGTTCGAGATTCACTTGCTGTCGAGTAGTCAGTAACGATATCTATCATTAAGTTGGGGGTGCTGGATAGTTGGATATAAGCTTACCTGCCCCAGACTGTCGACCACCACAAACCACACGTTGTCTTTGGGGTTACCGGCGTCTTCATCTGCAAATTTGTCAACGTGATAACCCTCTAGAAGGCCATACTTGGTAGTTGAGATGCATTTGTCCCACTTCGACCATGTTAGATAGAGAGATCGTTGATATTGCCGCAAGTTGAAAACTTACAGGAATGGTCCATGATGTTGAGTTTCCGTTTTCGTCCTTTTTTGTGCGTGTCTCCGTCTGGATCTTATATGGACGGTCCAGTTTACCCATCACCTTGGGCGCAGTGTATTTGTAGAACGGGTTTGCCACAGTTTTGGTCTCGACAATTGGTTTGTCCTTTGAAATAGAACAAATCTCGACATTCGGCTTCACAAGCACTATGGGAAGTCTGAGTTCCCCAACCGCGCCTTCAGGTACCTCCACCTCTGGCTTATTGGCATATCTGGCAAAGTCCCAGTACGGCAGACGCCACTGTTTGGCTTCATTTCGCCACTCTGTCTCCCACTGCACCGGGACGTTCTTCTTGAAGAGCCTGCAGCAAGGAGAATGCAGTAGCTCTCTGCATGCCTTGCCGGAAGGATGCAATCGACGTGATGATCCTGGTGTAAAATGGAGTCATCACTTGGGGATCTTTTCCCCTCCATTGACATGCACCCCCTCTTTTCTGGGGTTGGAACCAGAAATTGATATCGAATGCTAATACGTACATACAAGGCTTACCACAAGGAAACACTGCACTCAAAATCCCGTCACATTTTGTGTTGTAATCAAGGAATTCAATGGGCCTTTACCAGGTCTGCCCGTAGCTCGCACGTCCAGTGTCGTGTTGGCGCTGTCGATCTCATGGAGATATGTACAATGTGTTGGTCTTGATAACTTCGTAATAAAATTTTGGATATGACCAGGATTTGATTACTCGCGTCTGAAACTACGAGTGTAAAAAAAAAAAAATAAAAGAAAGAAAAGAAAACCCTAACAGGCCTCCACATCTAACAATTCTTCAATTCATCCTCAACGTCATAAATCACATCTCCATGATCAACACCCGATGCAGACATACCCCAAACACTGCTCACATACGACATAGCCCAAACCACCCACTCCTTGGCCCAGACGACCCAGGGGTTCTGATTCTTGCGCTTAGCACCGTTGCGCTGTGCTGTCAGGGAGATTTTATCTATCCGAGGGCGACGAATTTCATCGAACTTGGTGAAGACAGCCTCGAGGGAGTCGTACTCCTTGTTCTCAAATTTCTTCAGCAATCCAGAGATGAGGAAAACGTCTTCCATGACGATTGACACCCCCTGCCCCGCGTGTGGTTGCATGGCATGTGCTGCGTCCCCGAGAAGTAAACACCTGGTAGGACCGGGTTTGAACCACTTCCCCCCCAGGGGAAGACGGTAGTGAGGGTAAAAGTGCACGTCCTTACTGGCATTCACAAGCCGGCGGAGATGTTGTCCCCAGTCGCCGTGCACACCGTCCAGGACTGTCGAGAGGGATTCACGGAACTCCGTCATTTCTTTTTGACGGTGGAGAGACCATCCGTAGCGGGCGTCTTCCGAGTCCTGCGACGGGAGAGGAACCTGTTTGCTGAAGAACCAGAAGGTCTGGTTGTTGGGGCAGGGTGCACTAGCCAGCATTCCCTGGGGGGTGAGAGTCGAGTGCAGACATGGTTCGTTGTCGTTGGGATTCGGGACGTCGACTATGGAGGAAACGGCCGAGATGCCGGAGTATTCTGGCTTGAAGCCCGGGTCGACGTGAAGGGTTCGCACGGTGGAGTGGATACCATCGCAGCCGAGGAGGAGGGAAGCAGTTTCAGATGTGCCATCGGAGAAGTTGACGGTGATAGAGTCTGCGTTGTCGTGAATAGAGACAAGCCGCTTTCCCCAGTGGATGGGGATTTGAGATCTCTCCGCGCCTTCCATAAGACAGTCCATCAGCTTCGATCGGTTGATGCGGTGGTAACCGAATCCGGTCTTCTCCTTGGGTTCGGTCGAGACATCGACTTCTTTGAGGATGCCACCGGAGGTAGAGTGGATAACGGTTTTGGCAATATCGACTCCTTGCGCGGAGATCGAGTCCCAGAGACCTAGACGGTTGAGGAGAAGGAGTCCATTGCATGGAATACCCAGAGAACCTCCCAGAGTGCCGGCGTCGCGGCCGCGGATTTCATAGATGACGGGTTCGAGGCCGTTATGATCTCGAAGACGGATGGCAGTTGCCAGACCACAAATGCCCGCACCAATGATGATAACCTAGATCTGTGAGATGTGTTTTATCCAAGAGAATGTTGAAATACTAACCTTCTTGTTGTTGCCCTCCATGCCTGTATTCTGGCTGCAACGAAGATGAGAAGAGAAGAGTCCAACAGAGAAAATTATTGCGATAGAATTGTTATGCGTGTGGATCGACAATGTTTTATGTGCACAGGAATGTTCTGTGGAAATACTAAGGTTGGCACCATGGATGCACCTTGCTATTTACAGGACTAGGGTTGCGAAATGGATGATCCCATGTATATCATTTCCTTCATTAGACTAATACTTGGCCGATCGAACCTGTAAGCGAATCAATGTTCATGGACAATCTAATCGACAGGGCCCACTCGAAGATCAACCAAGCTAACCAGCCAGCCATCTCAAGTTGACTGTGCGCGCAGCTGCAATATGACCTAGAATTGCCCGCATCGCCTGAATTGGGTATATTACCTAGATTCGTATCCGCCTGAACTTAACATAGATTTCTTAGATACAGTAATTGCAGCTGCCTCACCTAAACTATCTTGAATAGCTTAAAGTTGATGGCTTTACCGAGATTACCTAGATCACACGTGAACGAATTAACTAACTATAAACTAGAAGTGACAGTTCACCGTATATGACACGTCAATTCCTGATGCATAACAGTCTAGAAAAGTGGACTAATTGGAACACTGACCCTTTTTATGCAGTCCTTTATCTATCTTGCTTGCTTCGCTTCGCTCCACTGTCGCAATCACACAGGAAGAATCTGTGGCTGCTGTAGCGAATGTATGTTTGCATTAGCTGGAGACGATCTTCATTATTCACGAGCCATAGTGTGCGAGAATATCCCTCATATCGGGAAAATCCCTGGTCCAAATTCAGATATTCTTGCTGTAGCTGAAACGGAAAGATATGACCCCACTTGAGTTTAAGATAGAGACAGGAGGCGTAGTGGATGATTGGACGGGTTTGCCTGCATGTCGTCGACCTGTTGATCACAAACCACTTAGGGAACCTCTGGCTTGGCGAATCGATTGTGATCCAGCAGGAATCGCTCGAGCAAGCGGCTGAGGTTGTGGGGCCAATTCTTCACAAACTTTTCAGCCTGTAGCTCAGTTCTGCCATGAATCTACGGAGGTAGGTTGAAAAAAAATAAAAAGGACACACATACACACCTAGATAATAAAGGGATGAGGTTAAAGGTCAGCTCCCTAAACCAAAGGATCTTGGGATTACTACTTGCCCTATGGTCTATGCACCAGGATTTGATGTATTATCTCCCATAACGGTGATTTGGATAGCTTTGAAATAATGCTGAATGGCCACAGAAAATAGGATAGAAAAATAGTACTTACTGACAGTAACAGTTCCAGACCGGTTTTGTTTGTTACTAGCGCAGAATAGTGACTTTTAAGACCTATCTCCATGGTCAGCTCCTCAGCTCTTGTCGGAGCCCGAGTAGATAGCGTGAATTCACATTCGTCTGGTAAAGGATATAAACAAACCCAGATGTCCCAATGTCCTTCTACTCCCTCCACAGCTTCCACGGCTTCCATCCCCTTTCCCTCTTCAATCTTCTCCCGTTCTGTCTTTTCCCTCCCCCTTCTGCCCCGCAATGTCGATTGGAAACCTTCAACAACTCTTGGAGGCAGCCAGTGCCCAGGAGGGCAGTGGTAATGTCATCACATATTCCCAGGGTAACCTAGACCAACCCAAGGTATACTCCTACAAACAGGTCCTTGAAGCTGCCCAGAAGGCCTCTTGTGCTCTTCGCTCGCGGGGTGAGACATACCGTCCTGGATCTGTCATTCTGCTTCATTTTGATCTTCACTGGGATGCCATTGTCTGGTTCTGGGCTACCCTTTTCGCTGGCTGTATTCCTTGCATGTCCACTACTCTGTCGAACAACCCTGCCATTCGCCTGAACCACCTCGAACATCTCTCCAAAGCCCTCATCAACCCCAGCTGTCTGACCACGTCGACACTATTGCACGAATTCGCCGACCAAGAACACATTAACCCCATTTCAATTGGGTCTCTCAATGCCGAGAAGGCCACGTCCGATGAGCTCCACAACATAAACCGCAAGTCCAAGCCGACCGACATCGCCCTGCTGATGTTGACGTCCGGCAGCTCCGGCAACTCCAAGGTTGTCTGCCTCACCCACCACCAGATTTTCACAGCCATTACTGGCAAATACTCAGTTATTGAACTGCCAGAGGGCACTTCCTTTCTGAACTGGATCCGCCTCGACCATGTGGCTGCTATAGTCGAGATCCACCTTCAGGCTCTCTTTGCCCGCAAGGACCAAATCCACGTCCAAGCCCCTGATTTCCTCGCTGACCCTCTTCAATACGTCAACCTCATCGACAAGCACCGTGTCTCTCGTACATTTGCCCCCAACTTCTTCCTTGCCAAGCTCCGTGCTGCCCTTCACGGTCTGGAGGCGCAGAACAACCCTCGCAACTGGGACCTCAGCTGCCTGACGTACATCGCCTCTGGAGGTGAGGCTAACGTGGTCAAGACCTGTGATGTCGTTTCGCAGCTCCTGTCCCAATATGGTGCCCCCGCCCATGTCATTGTGCCTGGTTTCGGTATGACTGAGACATGCGCGGGTTCCATTTTCAACACCAAGTGCCCGACATACGACAAGGAGCGCTCTTTGGAGTTCACCTCTGTCGGTGCTTGTATGCCCGGTATCAAGATGAGAATCACCGAGGGGTCCAACAATGAGACCGTCCCGGTTGGCGTTGTCGGCAACCTCGAGATCAGCGGCCCTGTCGTCTTCAAGAGCTATTTCAACAACCCCACTGCAACCGAGGAGTCCTTCTCCAGCGATGGTTGGTTCAAGACTGGAGACAAGGGCTCTATTGATGAGACCGGCTACCTCACTCTGCAGGGTCGTGCCAAAGAGGCCCTGATTATCAACGGTGTCAAATACAATCCTCACGAGATTGAAACCGCCCTGGATGAAGCGAAGATCCCTGGTCTGACCCCCAGCTTCAACTGCTGCTTCTCCTACTTCCCCGCCGGATGTGAGACTGAGGAGGTCTGCGTCACCTTCCTGCCCAGCTTCACCCCTGAAGACATCGTCGCTCGTGTTGAGACTGTAGATGCCATTTCCAAGTCCGTCATGATGGCGACTGGATCCAAGGCTCGGGTCCTCCCTCTTGACCAATCTCAGCTGCAGAAGTCCGCCCTCGGTAAGCTGCCGCGTAATAAGATCAAGTCTGCCTACCAGAAGGGCGAGTACAGCTCTTACGAGGACATCAACAACGAGGCGATCTCGCAATACCGTGCTGTCACCCGCCAGAACCCCCAGAACGAGTTGGAGCAGCAGCTTCTCGACATTTTCATCCGCTGCCTCGGACTGCCTGAGAACGACTTTGACGTCAAAACCCCTGTCTTCAACATGGGAATCACCTCGGTCGAACTGATCAAGCTGAAGAAGAACATCGAGGAGCATCTCGACCTCACTCAGGAGATACCCATGATCACCCTCATGACTAACACTACCGTGCATGACCTCGCCGAGGCCCTGTACGACCTCCAGGCTCCTCATAAGTACAACCCCGTCGTGACCCTCCAGTCGCAGGGGCACAAGACTCCTCTATGGCTCATCCACCCTGGTGTCGGTGAAGTGCTTGTCTTCCTGAACCTGGCCAAGTTCATTGTCGACCGTAAGGTGTACGCTCTCCGGGCTCGTGGCTTCAACAAGAGCGAGCAGCCATTCCAGACCATTTCTGAGGTTGTTTCCACGTACCACACCGCTATCAAGCAGAAACAGCCCGAAGGACCATATGCCTTGGCCGGCTACTCGTACGGATCCATGCTTGCCTTCGAGGTTGGCAAGGTCCTCGAGAGCAACGGCGACAAGGTCAGCTTCCTGGGCTCCTTCAACCTCCCCCCTCACATCAAGACCCGTATGCGTCAGCTCGACTGGAAAGAGTGTCTCCTCCATCTGTCCTACTTCCTGGACCTAATGACCGAGGCACATGCTCGTGAGCTCGCCGCAGAGCTGCAAGGCGCAACCCGAGACCAGGCCATGGCTAAGGTCATGGAAGACGCCGACCAGGACCGTCTGTTCGAGCTTGCTCTTTCACCCGAGGCACTGAATAAATGGGCTACTCTCGCATTTGCCCTGCAAAGTATGGCCGTCGATTATGACCCCTCGGGCTCCATTGCCAGCATGGATGTCTTCTACTGTATCCCGCTTGCAGTCGTTGCCTCCTCCAAGGAGCAATGGCGCAACGAGCATCTGAGTAAGTGGGTGGACTTCACCCGCTCCGAGCCCCGCTTCCACGAGGTCGGCGGTGCTCACTACACCATGTTGGGACCTGAGCACGTCTTCAACTTCCAGAAGACTCTCCGTGCTGCATTAAATGCCAGAGGCATCTAAACAAAATGGTGATAGTGTATGATTTTCCTTTCTATTTCTTTTGTCTTTTACGGGGAATGGTATTGTGGAGCTGGATCTGGGACCTTGTTTCATAAACTGTGTTCCTCTCCTATCGTACCTAAGGCTTTTATAGTTAGCTAAACCTCGAGGTGTGGGCTCGCCAAGTGCCCTATAGAGTAATACAGTAATGGATCGTCCGATATCGAGGCAAGTTAGGGGAAGTACCGTCAGTCGTCAATATGGTAAACACGTAGTTAAGAGTCGGTAATCGACGGGGCTAGGCTAAGCACTGGCAAAACAAAAACCAGGCACACGCTATAGCCGAGAGTATACAAGCCCAAGATCGCCAACTCACCATTTAGTAGTTCCTGGGCATACAGCGGTAGAAGGGAACGAGAGAGACGATCAAGCAGGAAAGCAAACAGCCAATGAGCCCCCCGGGACATGTTCAGAAGACATATCTCTGGCTTTTGCCCACAGATCCTGGAAGGAGGCCATTACAGCATAGAAGTAGAGATGGCTTACCAGGGAACTTAGCCAGCTATCCTAATAAGGCCGACCAACCTACAGGCCACAGGGGAACTCACGGCTCAGCCCCTTGAGCTTCAGTGGCTCGTACGCAACTGCCAAGCCGCTATTTTCAACTGAAGTCGAGGTATGCAGCCATTAGAACATATTTACACCAGATTCAGGCTTGGGAAGTGCAACCTGTGAAGGTTATGTATTACAGGCTACGCCTGTAGAATAAAGCATATGTTATTTGGAAGGATGATCGGACGGGGTTACGAGGCCACCTAGCCCGCACAATGTACTCTGTATATATGCTTAACAGCACGGGATGGGTGCAGAATTGTAGTGGCCAGATCACGTGTGTGAACCGTTAAAGCAGCAACAGGTCGCTGAAATGCCGTGCCGAAATGACACTGTAAACGGCCTCACTGGCGGTCATTTTCGGCGTCGATTTCGCAGGTACTCACACTATATAATGAGTTAAGTTAGTATCAGCGGTCCGCGCGACCGAGGGATTAGAACTAAATTAGAGCGGCATAAATGCACCCAGGAATCTATTAGTACCTAGCTCACAATTTACGTGGTCCATTCGCGGTATGGTATGATGCCAAGGCGTTAGATGTCCAGCCCATGTCGCTCCTGCAGAAGAAGCCTGACCGTGCATCTTTCTTGGGTGTCAGCATTTTACACTTCCCGATTTGACATTCTCTACAACCTCCCTACCTTTGTACATCCTCACTCAAAAGCACATCATTCATGGTGGACACAGATTCAGACCGATAACGATCCGGGTTTTCACCGCCTCCGGTTATCATCGGCTTCGTGATAGAGGGGCAAAGGCGGTGGGGCCATTGATATGGTAATAAAGCGTTTTCTGCACATAAAAAAGCGAACAGAAGATAGCGGGGAGGGACCAAGTGCGCTCAAAAGGACAGTCTCATTCGACAATTCGTTGTATGGACCCAGTAGTTAATGGCAATCAATTCCTGTCAGACATTCTCGGGGGCAAAAAGGTCCTCTGGTAGCTCGGATATCGATGGCAACGTTCCGAACATTGAGTCGGGCCCAAGGAAAAAATCTTTTCTTACGCCCTATGACATTGAACCTTAAAAGAAGCTAAGAGAAGTCACTGGAGGGTATTGAATTCTTCTCTCCTGTATATATCCGTTTCAATCAGTATTTGTATCACGCATTGTCCATAACCTGCGGACTTCAGAGACCTGCCCCGATCTCGCAGCCAAGGACATCGCACGAGTGTTCCGTGACTCACACACCACACGGGTTATAACTCCTCACCCACGCCAGATCTTCATTCCTCAGGTCTTAGTCTAGACACTCGATCGTACAAACATCCATCATGGGTTCCGTTGCACACCCTGTGGCAGAGCTTGATGCCTCTGTGGTCAAGATCACTCGGTCGACAAATCTCCGCCCGGTTCCTGAACCGGGCTCGCCCGAGGAATTGAGCCATTCGTACTGTACTGACCATATGGTCACTGCCCGGTGGACCGTGGCCGATGGCTGGGAAACCCCTGAGGTGAAGCCGTTTGAGAATCTTAGCATTCCTCCCACAGCGTCTTGCTTGCACTATGCCACCGAATGCTTTGAGGGTATGAAGGTGTACAGAGGATATGATGGCAAACTGCGCCTGTTCCGGCCGGATTGCAACGGGGAGAGATTGCTCATGAGTGCTCAAAGAGCCTCTTTACCTAGCTTCCGGTATGAGGAGCTGAAGGTTCTCATCGCTAAGTTGATGCAGATTGATGGACCCCGTATGTGACCCCGTGCTAGTAACTGTTATCTCAGCTAACTCAATTACCTATAGGTTGGCTCCCCAAGGACCAACCTGGTCGTTTCCTCTATCTCCGTCCCACATTGATTGGTAACGGCCCTCATCTGGGTGTCCAGACTCCCAAGGAAGCCCTCCTATTCATCATCGCCGTACCATGGCCCGACCCATCCAAGTTGAAGAAGCCTGAAGAGGGCACTAAACCTGGATTGAAGCTTCTTGCCTCTACACCCGATACTATCCGTGCCTGGCCAGGTGGTTTCGGCTATGCAAAGCTCGGAGCGAACTACGGTCCCTCGTTGGTTGCGCACGGTAAAGCTCAAGCCATTGGCTTTGACCAGATTCTCTGGTTGTTTGGACAGGACCGTCAGGTAACCGAGGCCGGTGCTAGTAACTTCTTCATTGTTTGGGAGAACAAGGAAACCGGAAAGATCGAGCTTGTCACCGCACCCCTGGAAAACCAGTTGATTCTTCCCGGTGTTACTCGCCGTAGTGTCCTCCAATTGGCACGCACAGAGCTGTCAAAGCCTGTTGGTTCCCTTGCCCCGGTTGAGGTTGTTGAGCGGGACTTCACTATTAGCGAGGTCGAACAGGCTTGGAAGGAGGGCCGCATCATCGAAGCTTTCGTCTGCGGCACTGCCGTAAGTTACACTACACCAAGGATTCTTAGCAAACATATGTTAACAATAGGGCAGTTCTTCGTTACGCCAGTTAAGCTTATCCGGAATGGTGACATCGATATGGACATGCTGGAAGCTGGTGCAGCTCGTGGAGGATATGCAGCCCAGATCAAGTCTTGGTTGGAGGCCATCATGTACGGTAAGGAAGGCAAGGAGAATGACGAATGGTCTTACATCATTGAGGGAGAGAGCGAAAAATAAGGGAGAATTAAACTTGTGATGGACCTGATGAATACAATAATGAGAGGTGGAGGTGGGGTTGGTTGCATTGTACATACATGATAAATGACCTGCATGTCACGGGGTCAAAGATCCTTGCTTAGATCATAGATTTATTTCAATTGAGCGTTCTTTTTCTCTATCTTTGCCTTCGATTCAATTTAGCTTTGCCAATGTTGAGAGAATCTTTTTTTATCAACATATTCCAATAGATTTTTACACAGCCTACAGGGTGTTGCCTTCGCCCAGATCTACCACAACAGGGGCATACTCTCCCATCTCATCGTCTTCGTCATCAGGCATGTCCATTTCAACCTGTTCTCCATCCTCCAGCTGAAGCATGCCTCGCCGTACAAAAGCCCCATGATTGAGCTCCCAATCGTATTCAGTTTTCACCCAAGTTTCCAGTTCCTTAAAATCTTCCTTCACCAAAGTCCCGGCATCCTCGATAACCTCATAGAGTGATGTTCTAAATTTCATAAGCAGCTTTCGTAAAAACTCCCCTCCTTCTTCCCCGTCGAGATCAAAGAACCCTCCTTCAATATCATCGCATCGCCGAAGCTGTATCAAGAGTAATCGTAGCACGTTACTTATGAACTGCTCTCTCTCTTTTATGGCTCTTTGACACGTAAGTATCAAACCCAGCAGCCTCTTCCACTGCTGGAGACACGAGAAATTCATCAATGTCAAGACCATCAAGAAGGTAAATTGTAATTCACCCAGGATCTGTGCCTCCCCAAGCTGCTCGTCAATCTCGCTCTTTCCCTGATCTGCATTGGAAACCTGCTCTATGAGATCCCCTAGCGCCCACGACCGGTCCTGGGCAGCCTCTGTCCTTTCCCGTCCAATAGCACCTTCCCTCCAGGTCCTCTTAAGATCGATATGAAGGAAAGAAAACTCGCTCTCTTGCTCCCCAATGACATCCGCTAGTCTATTAGAATCCTGGCCTGGTTCAGGAATACCGGGTATACTCTCGTTATCCTTCTGTGCTGTACTCGCTGAAGTAACCATCCACCAAGGCCGACCGTCGACATCTATCTCGGGGTTCCCAATAATGCGCTTTAGAAGCCTGGGAGACAGCCGGTTCGTAAGGCCCTCCCAATATTGTCGACCTTCCTCTTCATTCTCATCATCGTCAACATCCCGCAACAGAGCCCGACCCTCAGATGAGGGCGGTACGCGACTGCGGAAGCGGAATAATCCTCCACTTTGCCAAACAGCAGCCAAGTTCGCCTTGTGGCGCAATGCCTCCTGCTTATCTGCATCATCGCTTACACGTAGAGGAGCCAGCGTCTCGGTGTCTGTATTCCATTTCCATACGATAACATCGGGTCCCAGGCTCCCTCGCAGAGCTGGGATCAGAGCACCCTCGTTCGTGGATCCGGCTGCGCTGATATCGCCGACGTAAAACCATCCGCCACTTCTCAACGACAAACTTTCTGTTGCTCCTGTGTAGAGAAAATGCCATCCAGTCGGTAAATCGCGGATTCCATGGAAATTCGGCGTTGATGTAAAGGTAATAAGGTCGATGCCAACCAACGTCTTCGGTGGGAGGTGGGGTACGAGGATGGTGGGGGAGGGAGTCACGGAAGCCATAGCTTAAGTATTAATGGAGCTGCGTGTATTTGTTGCGAATACTTGAAGAGTGAAGTGATCTGAATCGGCAATATATAGCTGTACTGAATCTTGGAGCTGTTCGTACCACATGCGGTGACGGAGCTGTCGCCACTGTGATATGCTCTTCTCAAGCTACTGGGGTGGTCCTCCCTAGGCTTTTTCAGTAAGCAGTTCTTCCCCAGTTATCACGCGTAGGGAGTGAGTTAGATCATTTGTTAAGGATTGTAGTTAACGGGCCGAGACACTGAACAAATTTCACCGCGATTTCACCGCGGAGTTCAAAGAATTCGGCGTCGATCATCGATAAGCTTCCGGAGCTGTCCTTATCTAAATATTTGGTTCTCCCGGCGTTTTATACTACCCAAAGGACATAAAATGTCCGTGCTGGGGCATAATAAGGGTACAAATGCTATGTCGCGATTTCTATTATTGGTCATAGGTTGCGTCAACAAGCTATGAAACGTCACTACGAGGTTTTTACAAATGGACAGAGCAAGGTAAACGGTTCCAGTCGAGGTATATTGACGAAACGTAGCTGCTATTTCAGAGACTACTATTGCCCAAAACCGAGTAGAAACTTTTCTGGATATGAAAAAAATTGAAGACCAGGCGATAAAGGCCGTTCTTCGCGTTTATTCCATCCACATCCGCAGGCAGAGTACTCTGCTGATAGCCTCCCATCCAGCCAGGCAAGAAACTTGCACAAGTTGGAGAAGATACGCTCGCACATATCTAGAGACGGCGACCACGGCGACCACCCTTGCGACGAGTAGAGTCGGAGGGAGTGGGGGTGACGTCCTCGATACGGCCGATTCTCATGCCGGAACGGGCAAGAGCACGGAGGGCGGACTGAGCACCGGGACCGGGGGTCTTGGTACCGTTACCTATGAAGGGTTAGCCAACTGGTGGTCGTTTTCCGCGGGATCTAATATCGCTACATACCACCAGTAGCACGGATCTTGATGTGGAGAGCGTTGATACCGAGCTCCTTGCAACGGGCAGCAACATCCTGAGCAGCCAACATGGCGGCGTAGGGAGAAGACTCGTCACGGTCAGCCTTGACCTTCATACCACCGGTAACACGGCAGATGGTTTCGCGACCACTGTAACCGAAGTGTTAGTCCGCTATCTCTTTTTGCATTTCATATTCAATCTCCGGCATATCAATCTTTCACGGGAAAATTCGTATGGACGGAATAAAATCGTAGGAAAAGTAATGCGACGAACCTCAGATCGGTGACGTGGACGAAGGTATCATTGAAGGAGGCGAAGATACGAGCAACGCCGAAAACGAGCTTGCCTGCAAACCCATTCCTATTAGATTATGCGCATATATTATAGGCTGTGAAGTTGTACATACCATCTCCGGCAAGAGGGCCGAGAGTGACGTTCTCCTTAGCGGCAGCGGTCTTCTGCTTGGGGGCCATTGTTGTTGTGCTGGACTGTGGTATGGAATATGGAAAAGAGAAAGAAGGAAAACGGATCCTTCAGTTGACTTGGATACGGAAAATGGATGGTGTGTGCCCTACGGTCCGTTTGTTGACGCTGATTGGATGAACGTTAAATCTCGGCGGGGATCAAGCGAGTCGAGGCCTCAGGCACTAATCGTTTTCAGCACCTTACTTGACAGTCAATAGAGGATGTGGGGCAGTCTCGGACAACAGTCGGGCCGACGGAGCGGTGGATTTCCGCTTAAATTCTCTTCTTTCTTGCTGACAGCTCTCATTTCTTTTTCTTCACACGCACTCCTGTGTTTCAGAAGGGAAGCGACCAGTGCAACGAATTGATGTTAGGTTAATTGCTCGGGCTGGAAGATAGTCAGAGTCTACCATATCATAGTGCACAATTGACCTTGGTGTTACCAGTTCAAGATGGGTTTCACTAAGGAAGATGCCATGATTGGTATCATCGGCATGGGTGACATGGGCAAGATGTATGCCCAGCGCCTGAGCATGGCAGGGTGGAGGTAATATCTCCCAGCTTTTTTATCGATCTTTGTCAGTGTTCTGCACTGTGTTCTCGCGTAATAGGTAAGAACAGCCTTTTCTTTTTCTTTCTCCCAGCAATCTTCGCGCTTCCTGTTTTGAATGATGACTTGAGTGCATTTGGCTCGAGTATGGTCTGGTAGTGCGCCATATCACCATTCTGGTCTATGGTTGTACTGCTAGACTGTCAATGATGTAAAATCTCAGCTACCTATATCTTTTTGTCTGATTCAGAAAATTTTTCATCCACTGTTACAAGTTGAACCTTTCATGATCGTGGGCTAACTTGTTATGTCAAGGTTATTGCAGTATATCGCTTCTATAGTTCATAGACCCGCCTTAGTTACTAACAAAAATATTTATTTAAGGATAAATGCATGTGACAAGCCTGATAGTTTTGAGAGCCTGAAATCTGAATTTGCTTCTCAAGTACGTCTGTCGATCACAGCTCATGCTGTTCCTAGACTCATCGTATATAGAAAGGTGTCACTATCTACCCGAATGGGCACCTGGTTTCAAGAATAAGCGACTTCATTATATACAGTGTAGAGGCCGGAGTGATCGACAAGGTAGTCGCGGAATATGGCCCATGTATGTCTAGCCAAATTACCACTGCCTATGTTCGAGCAGTGTCTGACTTGTTGACACAGCTACCAAGGTCGGTGCGATTGTCGGTGGCCAGACATCTTGCAAGGCTCCAGAGCTGGCCGCGTTCGACAAGCATCTCCCTTCAGATGTAGAGATTGTATCCTGCCATTCACTCCATGGTCCTAACGTCAACCCGAAAGCTCAACCACTGGTATGACATGCAGATCGCGACCGACTTGTACCAATGATAACGTATTAGTTCAGGTCTTGATACAGCACCGCGCATCGGACGAGAGTCTTCGGTTCGTCGAAACTGTCTTGTCATGCTTCGAATCCAAGTTTGTCTATCTCACTGGCGAGATGCACGACCGAATCACTGCAGATACACAAGCTGTTACACATGCGGCTTTCCTGAGCATGGGCACCGCATGGCAGGCGAATAAACAGTTTCCGTGGGAGATATCTCGCTGGGTAGGAGGAATCGAGAACGTGAAGATCAATATCACCTTGCGCATCTACTCCAACAAATGGCACGTCTATGCTGGCTTGGCCATTCTCAATCCAAGCGCGAAGAAACAGATCAGACAGTATGCTGAATCAGTGACGGACCTTTACAAACTGATGATCGAGGGTCGCCGAGAGGAGCTTAAGCAGCGTGTCAAGGCTGCAGGCGCATCTGTCTTTAGAGCGGGCACGGAGGGACAAGACCTGTTGCTAAAAGACGAGGTTCTTGACCGATTCTCGCTTTCAAAGGGACCTCGTGAGGCGTCGCCTCCTAACAGTCACCTTAGTTTGCTCGCTATCGTGGATTGTTGGTCAAAGCTTGGAATTGTCCCTTATGACCATATGATTTGCTCTACGCCTGTGAGTACCAATATATATCATTCAATGCATGCATGGATAATTCGCTGACCGCTGCAATACTTATGTAGCTCTTCCGTCTTTGGCTGGGAGTCACAGAGTACCTCTTCCGTAATCCTGATCTGCTTGAGGAGGCATTGGATACTGCCGTTGATGATAAGACATTCCGCTCTGACGATTTGGAATTTACATTTGCAGCTCGGGTAAGTGACGTTTATTCGCCTTTGCGCCACGGCGCGATGCTCGATCTTTTCTATCATGTAATATACATGCTTTCCCTCACAAAGCACTGACATGATTGCGAATAATACAGGCATGGTCAGATTGTGTTTCATTTGGCGATTTCGAATCCTACCGCGATCGGTTTGAGCGTATCCAGGGATACTTCGCTCCTCGTTTCCCCGATGCCGTCACTCTGGGCAATGAAATGATGAAGACTATCCTTGAGAAGACGAAGAGCAACTAAACCTGAAGAAGGAAAGATAACGACAAAATTATTATGATACA
Source organism: Aspergillus pseudotamarii (assembly GCF_009193445.1). Taxonomy (NCBI): domain Eukaryota; kingdom Fungi; phylum Ascomycota; class Eurotiomycetes; order Eurotiales; family Aspergillaceae; genus Aspergillus; species Aspergillus pseudotamarii. The sequence continues at coordinate 21,066 of NW_022475151.1, read as the reverse complement.
ACAGCAGCCAAGGGCGGGAAAGGGACGAATGAGAATCACCACGAGATCAACATTCTAGGCCTAGGATGAAGGCATAATTCCGGTGCTCTGCTCACACATATTGCTGAGCTTGTCAAGCTACAACTATTGACAACTATCTATATGATACTGGAATTAAGTAAAATTTTACGAGTTTCCAACAAAAGTTTGTATTGCAAATTCTCTTACCAGGTAGCGTATACCCCATAGACACGAGGCCGTTAGTCACGAGTTTTCATCATCATCTTGAGCTTGATGTCCTAAAACTACTGGTAAAACAAGACATCAAGTTGCCCAATATGCATTTTAAACATACAATGTGTGCCTAACACTCGCGAAAACTCCAATTCACGTGCTTTGACGAGTGAATCAAGACTGCCATCAGGAAATCCTACCCTTGCACATCCACAATCTCCGGGGCTAGAAGAAAAGATACCAAAGCAATCAATTCCAGCAACACAACTACAGAAGTGGTAATACAATGGAGCATCTCACACACAAGCCGTGTTACCTCAACATGCAAACGTGACTCGAGTGTCTAGTGTTGAGTTGTCGCCGGAGGATATCAGAGTCGCTGGTGAAGCACCTGCCATTGGTGCTGGAAGAGAGTCAGATCTTGGCAACCTTGTAAATGGGTACAGGTAGATGGGTGATACCGGGTTTAACTCTCTTCAAAGTTCTCGACATATGATGCCGCTGTTAGGGCTTTTGTCGGTGTGAGAAGCACTGCGCGACAACCGCGGTGTATGAAGTAAGAACTCGTCTCAATATTCGTTCCACAGGGAGGTGACACTGTATACTATCTGAAATTACAATAATCATTGGCAACCTGTTTTTATCGTCAATAGAACATAGACAAAGCTAGGAATCGATAGAGGTATAGCAAATTATACCCCATTTATTTTTCGGGAGGGAAGTAGTTGCAAGGAATTTTGTGCTCAATATACGATATACGTTATACTTGCTAGCCTTATACATGTGTTTATAACGTAATATCCTCGCCAAAATTTGTACAATGGGCATATACTTTTTTGGAATCATAGGTTGTGTGTTGTGATAACCCATGAAGTTACACTCTGTTATTGAAGACGGTGTATGTTAGCCCAGTCTATCAATTCAATGATTATTATAGCCAAATGGCGCTAGTGCAATTCAAGAGAATATGTAATTACTTGTGTTCTCCCTGGCCTGGTAGATGGTTTGGTAGCTAGGGTAATTCAAGAAATATTTGTGAGTAACTCTATAGGTATCTCGGGTCTAAAACCAGGAATGTGCTTATGGCATCACCTCAGGCTGAGATTACGAATCGGATATCGCTGAAGTAAATCCCTAAATAAATAGCGACGTATACCCAGCTTTTCGTCTATTGACAAAATATAGAATCGCACTTTGGCAACCAAGGCAGCTCAAGGGAAACGGCATATATGACGCCGCACTTACTATTATAAATAAGAGCTCTTTGTACATAGACCGAGTAACGAGTCAACAGAGATTTTGATCATGTTTACCCAACTCTGGTGTTTCTTATATACCCGTACAAGGCTAGCGGTTCAATGTTAACATCTTTGATTAGCAGGGGGGGAGGGGGGGTTTACGTATGATTGCAGGGGTTGTTCTTAGCCGCACTCTGATATGTGTGATTGAACTCTAGGTATTCTTGAATATTCAACAAGAATTCTAATAGAGCAGTTGTCATATGATGACTCGGAGCGAATGGTGGACCATTGGGGCACATTCCTGCAGCGCAGTAAATTGAAGCAAACATCATCACATATGAACACTTCATCAAATGAGATCAATGGAATTGTCCCACACCCGAGGGTGGCGTACTCCCCAGTCACTGTTTCCCTGTGAATGGTAGCAATGTCTCTATGAGCTATTATGTATTTTACGTCATCTACGGAGTACAGTACATTCCTCCTCTTCCCAAAATATGAAGGGAAGGCAGAAGCAGACACTAATAAAATGACATAAAATTGGAAGCATGCAGAATAAAATTATATAAGCATCAGGGTACTCTGATAGAGGTGTAAGGGAGCAAGAAGTAAAAAAATAATAATATAGCAGCGGATACTCATAGGTGGCGTGAATTAGACGCACATGAATGGTTCAATAGCCTCTAGAGACATGTTACCATCGCACTGCAGTGCGCTAAAGGCTCTAGTTTGGGCATTTCCAAACAAATCCTCTACTCTACCAAAGGTTCTATTTTAACCAATACCCCAGTCCTTGCAGCGCGCTATGCATAATTCCTTCCAAATGGTCCTATAGAGTACAACAGGGGCGGGGTAGACTGATGAACCAGGATTAGATCCTCTTTAGCCCTAGCCCCTCAAAAGCGAAGTAAGATTTCTATACGGCACACAGAGTGACCTCTCAGCTGAGAAGGAACTCTTCTCTACCTTTATCATTTCTGAACTGGACGATATACTAGGGTTTGATGGAGGCTCGGGCCGCTACCTTATTTCATTTCTCCGAACCAATAAAAATTGCGCAACGGTCGACTCTACCCACTCCAACATAGATATAGTTACATTGTTACTAGTACGGATTAACATAAATCATTTGGTTTGGAAGCCTAAGAGCGCATCATGCTGGAAGAATACCAGCCATGTCCTGCACATCTATGGAGCGTTCTTGATAAGTTTTTAAGCCAACGACTACGTGGTCCATTCATGGTGTTCCCGCCAGTTCGGTGTCCAGTCACATAATGGCACGTGGTAACGTTCGAAGATATCCCCTTGACGGTTCGGTTAATGACAACTGTTGTTTCCTCCATTGGTGAACTTGGAAATATATGTATACGGCTGAGACCGCTTGGCTGCCTTCTCTAGTTCTGCGGTAGCTCTCACTAGCAGTGTATGCTAATGTAACATAACTGTTGCCGTCCTGGCACGCGCCTATTTTCGTAGTCGTCCTCTAGCCTGAGGTCGTCAAAATAGTCTCCACCAAATGTTGAGCCACAATGTAAATTTTGGGGTTGCACTTAAGGCAGCACGATGAAAGTCAGCTTTTTCTTTTTTTCTTTTTTTCGCCATGTCATCTGATATGCAGCTGGGATGGTTATAGCAAGCAACTCGATGTGAATGACACACAAATCCTGGCTTTTCATAGGTGAGAATGGGTTGGTTCTAGCCTTGAGAGCCTCTCAATTCACGGCTGGCTTTATTTACACAGGGAAGTAAGTTGCCAGGGTCAGCTTAGTATTGAATATGTCCCTGCTATAGCAGTGTATACCCACCACCAACTTGGAGCCAATCCCAGAGTACCAAAAACCGGATTAGGGCATCACTATCGAGTCATGTTTCCACTTAATTATTAGATTATCGGAGTAAGTGAACGCTGATGAAGTAATTCTCTGTCATGTGCCCTCGCACGACTGATTCTGCGCTTTTAGATCCTATGAATGAGCTATTTATGTCTTTTGTAAAGCGTAGGTTTGTGCATTTTTCTTTCATCGCATTTCCCTCATGTGTATATACATCGACTTCATTTGAGAGATCCCGTTCAGTTTCGGAGCTAGCAGTGGCAATGCTTTATTCTTTGTCTGTCTTTCTGGCATTTGCCTTGATGTTAGGTAGGCCGTCGGTTGACTCAATATGAGTATTGACTGATCTCTACCAGTTCCCTCAACATGGGGCCGTATCATCACTTACATGCCCTCTGCAGGAGCTGGGGTATCATATGGATTTAACGTACCTGAGAATACAGCATCCAATATCAACGGTACTATCTATCTTCGATTGAGCGCTCCGTCTCATACAAAATGGATAGCACTCGGCCAGGGCGAGCGAATGGCAGGGGGGAGCATCTTTCTCATCTACGCTTCGCCTGATGGCAGCGTTACACTCTCCCCACGCAAGGCATTTGGCCATCTTGACGTCTTCCATGACCCCAATATACAGGCTCACCTTCTTGGGGGTTCTGGAGTCCATGACGGTGTAATGACAGCAAATATCCGTTGTGATAACTGTATGCACCTAGATAATGGGGATAGCATAATGGGAAGCTCTAGCTCTTGGGGTTGGGCTATGTGCCATGGATATCCATTGGTGTCCTCGGATGTTGCTTTGAGGATCCATAAGCACGATGTTCACGGTAGCTTCACCCTGAACTTGAGCGCAGCCATTGGCGGCAATTCATCGAATCCATTTCTCGACTTGACATACCCGCATCACGATGTCACCCCTTTCTCGAAACAGCATGTGATTGATGATGGTTTGCTTTACAGGAAACGTGTTGCACATGGCGTGATGACGCCAATCGCCTTTGTGTTGATGTTCCCTGGCTTTGGGCTTCTCTTGCACATATACCCATCTCGTCACACTGTTCTGTGGATGCATGCTCCCATGCAACTTATTGCAGCGTGTGTAGCATTGATTGGACTTGGATTTGGAGTCTCCGTATCTATGGATCTTAAACTGTCCAAAGGCTACCACCCCACTATAGGTTATGTTTTGGTCGGCGTTGTCGTTATTATCCAACCAGTCTTAGGAGCTGTACAGCATCTGCATTATCGAAGATCAGGAGGAGCCACCATCTACGGTGTCTTACACCGCTGGTTTGGGCGCCTATTATCAGCCATTGGCATCGTTAATGGTGGACTAGGGTTTTACTACGCGTATCAGCATACGGAGGATATCCCACCAATTCCACCGATAATATACGGCATGGTCTGCGGAGGCGTATGCATCTTGTATGTTTTTGTGGTCATGTGGCGTAGGGAGAAGACGAGATCGCAAGCTGCTATCACTGAGTTTCAGACTGGGTTCTTCCAGAAAAGGAGCGGTTTGGAGCAAGACAGTGACAAGTTTGACAGTGCGCGATCAAAATTTGTTGAACCTAGCAGTATCTCTAAGAAGTGTTGACTTTCATGATCACGCAAGATGGCCTTGTTGCTATGGTGACTTTGGTATTACTAGGAAATATGTTTATCTCCTGATAGATTCAGGATCCTTCTATACTTCTCTCTGTTGGTTACCTGCTTGCCTTGATATTCTGCCGAAATGATGAGCTGGACATCCTTAGGTGCAACAAGTTCTTATTCACGTAATATATATAGGAGTGTCTTGCGGGGGTTTGAATGAAGGCGTACACAACACGCGGTCTGTATTGCTTGAGAAATGGTATGCCTCACAAAAATTCAAATATGAGATATGAATGTACATGGGATGAGAGAGAAAGGATTCTAAGAATCAATTGTCCTTTGAAAAAAAAAATTGCATGTAAATAATACGGCATGATTTAATAGCAGCCTGAGGCCATTGATAGGGCCTGGTTAGTCAGCGGACGACGACCACCTGAAACCAACGACAGTGGGATGGGCTCAGATCTCCCATTGAGGCTCTCGTGAACTTGCTTCTTGAATTGAAACTGTGATCTGCTGTCCCGTGGTGCATGTGACCCTCTTCTCATACTTCGATACGTCCCGATTTCCCCCTCCTCTGACCGCCGACTGAAGCAGCTCTCCGCGACCGCAGCGTACTCTTCTCCCCCTCCCTTCCAATCGGACCCGCTGTCTAGCCCGACCGATACAAAGCGCGCTCGATCTATATCCACGAAGATATCTTTCGTCCTCGCGGTAGCAGTCGAACGTCCCTCGGCAAACTCAATGCAGCCCTCCGCCCCTATTCTCATTCGCGACAGGTGATACGCATACCGTTACGGCTAGATGGAGATCTATGGCGTCCGGATATAACTCAACGTTCTCGGCGACGTCGACCCAGCATCGTGCTGTGGGAGATGGGCGATCATACTCCAGTCTTGATGATGGCTCTGTGGATGGCAGTTGGCCGGGGCCCGCTTCGAGGTCAGGGAGAAATGCTCGATCGGAGTCTGGAGGTAGTGCGACCATCGGCTTTCGGGCAGCGCCGTCGTTGGCCCCCTCGTCTGGGTCTGGAGGGCCAGGTAGCTTCAGTTCTGAACTGAAAAGCATGAAAACATCACGGAGCACAACACCGCGGCCCGATGCTACGTTCAGGCGAAGAGGGAGCAGCAACGTCGAGCCCGACGACCTGTCAAGTACCGAGGAACGCCAGGCTGCGATCCGAAATAAGATTGCGAAGGAGATGAAAATTAAAACAGGGACGGAGAATATGCTCGAGGCATTGCTGGCCAAGAATCCAAAACAAACTAAGGAACAGAGATTAAAGGTGGAATCGGAGTTGAGCTCGTCAAATCGAAAGCTCGCCGAACTCCATCACGAACTGGAGGAGGAACTACTACGTGCGCAGGCGCCGTCCACTCCTCCGCGAAGTCGCCTATCGTCTCTATTCCAAGGTAGCTCCATGCGATCACCCTCACACAGCAATGTGGAGTTGGATGAGGGTCAGCCGGAGGATGGAGAGGCGGAAATGGAGTCACCGACATATGTACTTGCAGAGACGTTACAAGCACTGGAGATTGAGGGCATGTCACCAGACTACTATGTTGAACGTGCAAATAGCCTTGTTGAACTCTTCAAACGACATCCCACTTTGAAGTATGACCTAGCGTGGTCTGTCTTCGGTTTGCGCGTTCAGGTCATGCTCCTAAGTGACAACAAGGAAGTCGTGGCAGCTGGTTACAGGTTGACTCGCTATGCCATTGCGGATCGGAAATCCCTCCAGATTATCCGTTCATTACACACGGACGAGCTAGTAATCTTATCTCTTGTCAAAGAGAGCAAAGCAAGTATTGAGCGTGAACAAGCCTTGAAATTTGTCAGGGCTTTTCTGGATGTCAAGGATGGTGTGCGTGAAATTTCGCGCGCTGTGGTGCGGACTATTGTCTCCGTTGCTGAGCATTACGAGGATCGCCTCAGAAACATCTCGATTATGACCCTCGCCGAAATTCTAGTTAAAGAGCCAGAGCTTATTGCCTATGCTGGTGGCTTTGCGACATTGCATGACGCCTTGGCAGAAGGGACATTCGGAGCTTCCGAGTCTTTAATAGCGAGCTTTCTGCATGTACTTGACACTCCACAGAGTAGGAAGCACCTGCGGGGAGGGACCGAGCTCGAAGCTGTTCTTGCACCCTTTACCGATTCACTAGCAGACAGCGTTCGCAACGGCCGGTTAAAGTCATCCGCTAAAGCTATATCGGCAATGCTCAAGACATGGCCGGGCTTAGTAGTCCTCGCAAGGAACGGTGGAAAGCCTTTACAGTCGCTCTTGGAATCTTTGCACTACCCCGACTCGCAGGCCAGAGATCTGATCATGGAGCTTTTGTTTGATGCCCTAAGAATTAAACCACCTTCATGGTCTTCATCTTTCCTTGCGGGTCGACGGCTCACAACTTACGGCAGAGTCTCAAATCTTCGCTCAGAGACAGACACAAAACAATACCGCGGGTACTACGACGACAATGAGAGTAGATTTGACTTAACAGCACACTTCTCTACCCTCATCCTGGCGACCTTAGTGGATGCAGGGTTGTCTAAGGTACGCGCCCCTCTTTATTTTGTTTTGTATTGGCTCTATTATTGCCGGCTTTGCTAACAGGCATAGGCGCTCTCTGAGCTCATCGAGGATGAAGAGGATTTGTCTCTCAGACGCAAAGCAACATTGCTCTTAACCGAAGTTCTAAAGCTAGCCCAACACTCTCTGCCACAGGAAATCAGCTCCAAACTCCAGGTCCTTCCGCACTTATTGCCTGCCGCAATCAAGTTTGATGTTGACAACCATGATGTTTCCATGGCCACAATTTATCAGATCGAGAGCATAAACAGAACCTTAGCCCGTTCGATTGGTTTCTCGAATGGGGCTGGGCGATATAGTGTGGATGTTGATATCTCCGCCTCTCTTCTATCTAGTGACCAAAGTAAAGACAAACTGAGCCCTACAATGGATGAAACTCAATTTCGCAATGCGATTCTAGAAACGCATGTCTTGAACACAGTGAACTACCTAAAGTGGAAGTGGGATCTTATCCACCGCATCGTCGAGGGACCCCTGACGAACCCCAAGAGGCTAGATGAGGCGATTAAAGGATCCAAGTTCATGAAGCGACTCATGGGATTCTATCGGCCTTTCAAGTACAGGTTTTCTATGCTTCCGAATACTAAGCCAAACCAACGCTATGTTCGAACAGGTTGCGCACTGATGCGCACCCTAGTCTCGATTCCCGAGGGCACAAAGTATTTGGCTGAGAACAAATTCCTTAGGCAGGTTGCGGAATGTCTTGCTCAAGTAGATCGCATGAGCGGACTTACATCCTCATCTCCTCTCTTCTCGCGAGAGCAGATGGCTAACACACTGAGTGGAGGGTATTTTGCCCTGCTGGGCACATTAACCGGCGATGCCAACGGGCTCGCTATGATGGAGCGGTGGCACATGCTCAACATGTTTTACCATATTATTGAGCTACGGGATCGAGACGATCTCATACAGACTCTTTTGGGCAATATGGATTACACCCAAGACAGCCACCTGAGAGTTATGCTATCTAAGGCTCTTACGACCGGCTCAAAGGACATTCGTATATTCGCAACCAAGCTGCTCCGGAAATACGCGGTGGGGAATGTTCCGCTCTCGCCACAGATGGCCATAGGCAATGCAGACTGGGTCGTCAAGCTTCTTGTCACCCAATTGTACGATCCTGACGTGTCTGTATGCCAGATGGCCGTAAAAATTCTCGAAGAAGCATGCAACCATCGAGACTATCTCGAGTTTGTGGTCAAGTGCAGGCCATCCCTAGACCACCTGGGTGAGATCGGCGCACCCTTGCTCTTGCGCTTTCTATCCACCTCAGTAGGTTATCACTATTTAGATGGACTCGACTACATCACACAAGAAATGGACGACTGGTTCCTGGGCCGGAACGATGCGTATGTGGGTCTTGTGGAGGCCGCTCTATCACGGGCCTACGTCGATCAGCCGCGAAGAGGCAGTTTTGTTCCGGAAGACCTTGTCGATCTGCAGGACATCGGGCTGGTCCCACCGCATTTTTACCGAGAGCTTGCCCGAACCGCGGAGGGCTGCAAGCTTCTTGAGCAATCGGGTCATTTTAGCGAATTCGCCTGGACAATCCGTGATTTTAGTCTGGATGAGGAAGACACCGAGGTTCTGCTCAAAGTCAAAGGCTGTCTTTGGGCTGTTGGGAATGTTGGCTCTATGGAATTAGGCGCCCCTTTCCTGGAACCAGATATTGTTGAGCGCATAGTTAAGATCGCTGAAAGTGCTGAGGTTCTAACGATGAGGGGAACCGCGTTCTTTGTCCTTGGTTTGATCTCCCGCAGTCGACATGGTCTCAAGGTACTGAGGGATTTTGGTTGGGACTCTGCTTTCGATCAGAAGGGAAATTCTCTAGGACTGTGTCTTCCCACCGATTTCAATAAATTGTTCCTGGTATGTTCTACACTATTAACAATTCGAAGAATACCACAAGCAGACGCTAACACCTCTAATCTTTGTCAGGTGGACTTTCCTTCACATTCAAGAAATCGAGAATCCAAACGCATATCTCAAGACAAGTTCAAGGAAGCTGCCACCGATTCAGATCCCACCAACCAAAAGATCATAAAGCTCATTGTCGACATGGGTAACACCGTCCTATCCAAGCGAGCAGCGGCGGATCTTCATAGGTACATAACCCGTAGTTCTCAAGCCATGTCATCTACTCCAGTCTAATCCCGCTAATCACTGCTATCTTCCTATAGCATAAAGTCAAAGCAACCCGAACGATTCCACCAGCCACACCTATTCCGCAAAGCCCTCAGCATCCTCGAAAGCCATCACTTCCGCCTTCCTGCCCGACGCTTCGCTCTGGACTTATTCGATAAAAGCGTCATGCGACGAATAGTAATGGAGGACGACTCCGATACCGACTCAGAAGTAGCCTCCTCCCAGGAATCGGGCTAAGCTAAATGAACGTATTAGTTTTTCCAGTCCCTCCCGCCGCCGTCAGCTTACAATATAAAACCGAAGTAACATCCCATATCTCATCCATCTATCCCGCAAACCCCTCCCTCGAAAGCTATCCTTCAGCGGACGGCATCACTGAGAGAAAACCTGGGACAAGACACTTGCGCCGTGAGACGCTTCCACATTACGAGGTCAAGAGTACCAGACCCAGTATTCCACCTCACACACAAAAGCGTTCACCTCCACCGACGCTTCGTTCTCGACCCAGCGCCATATGGGAACTAGGAACTCTTCCTCGCCCCCTCCATCTCCCTCTGTCAGAGTTATGTTATACCCCACAGTATCATAGAAACAACAAATCCATATACATACATGCATACATACCCTGAATCTGGATCTTCAACAGCTTATTATAGCTATCTTTAGTGCTCTGTTTTGGTACGGCGTTGGATGGGTTTTGGGCTCACGAGCAACGAAAGGATGTTAGCATGTGATATCTTTCTTTCTTTTTATTTTCATGACTTGCCCTCTTCTTACTTGCCTTGCTTTCAGTAGCCTTTCTTAGGTTGTTCAGTGAGGAAGAAAGAAGAAAGAGAAGGAGCACATCAACCAAGGAGACAAATTCATGAACAGGACCCTTGGGTGTGACCCTTTATGGATTCTAAAAATGGAAGCCTGTCTTGGTCTCATTGTATTGTATATACAACATGAGTATCTACGTATGTGGAAAACTACTTACCTTTTCCCTATTTTTGTTTCGTTTCCCTTCTGAGTAAGGCTCTTCACTATGCTCACTCACTACCAAATGCATTTGGAAGGCTCCTCCTAGGGAATTTAGGCTTGTATTGTGTACGGCACTACATCTTGTGATTGGGAATTTTATTCAGAATACTGGAGCTGGATTTCTTGCACCTTGCTACCCCAAAGAATCTGACCTATACCAACTATTTAGTAATACTTCCTAACGTATTGGACCAACTGACGTAGTTAGATCTCCATTAAGCATCGCCCCCACGGGTGGTTCCATTAATGTTGCACCTTCAGTGCAGTGGTTTTGCGGTAGTCGTCCAATCCGGCTTGGCCGTGATCATGATCAGTTTCATCTTCCTCGGCCCCGTCAAGTGAAAGGAGCTGGAACCGATTGAGGGCTGAAACAGATTTCTTGGATGGCACCTGTGGCTCTTTCTTCAACCCATTGGTAAGCTTGGGCAGAGGCTCAGCGCACTCATCCGGATAAAATGCAATCCTCATCCTTTTGTATGTGAGTCGAGACATCATGCAAGAGCGTGCAAACAGTGCGTTATGTACGGAATTGGTGGAAATGTAAGCGTTTCCGTTCTTAAATTTGACTGTGATGACGATGAGGTTATAGATGTGGTCGAGGTCCTTCCGAATAAGCCATTCCGTGACGTTGGGGTGCACATTGTATAGGACAAGATTGCGTGAAGCTCCGTTGTTGATCTTAGCCCTGACGAAAGGGGGGAGGTAAAACTGGCGGTCATTCCAAGATATCTCCACCTGTCATCAATGTTAAACATATTAGTCGTAAACTACCTTGGCGTTGGGCAACGTACACGCTTTCCAGCAATGCAAACCCCGTGACATTTTGCATGTTGAAAGAATTCCTGTGCGTTTGCCTCCTCGACGAACGAAATGCTAGCCATGCGCTCCCGCGTTCGAAGGTGAACATGGAGAAGAGCGCCACCCTTTATGGCTTCAACAAGATCTCTGTGAGCAACACGATCGGGGAGGCCACGGAGCAGGATGGTTCGCTGAGGGGTTGAAGCTATCGACGACCCTGAGATTCCAGAGGAGCCTTCATAATCGTCCCTATCACTATCTTGGGAAGCTAGCAGGACACCCTCTTCATCGTCATCGTCGTAGCTTTCCCAACGCTTGTGGTCGTTGGATAGATTTGCTCTTTTAGGTGATGGAGTTTTCTTGCATACAAACGGGCTTTCAGTGCACACCTTGCTGCTATTCTGATCATCGGATAGAGGTGGTGAACCATATATTAATATCTAGGTAGCGAGGTCAGCAAAATGATGACGCTGAGGAGAAGTGGAACCTGACATCGAGAGTTTCCTGAGACAATCCGCCATACAAAAGCGACTTCTTTAGCTTTGCTGTGGTCATTCAGTCAGAAATGAGCGTAGTGCAGCATAGGCATAGTGCTATGCAGACATGGGTAGGGAACGTACCGAACTGAGTTGATGCTGCAAGCTGATTCAACGTCAGCTCGCGAAATCTCTGCATTTCCTATCAGGGGATGTGGTAGCCTTCTTGGCAGTACTCACTAGATCTTGGTACTCTGAGTTCGCGATGGTCACCAAATCTGAATTCGTAGAGCTTTTGTTTTCCTGGGACAAATGCTGTTTTGGGTTTGTAGTCCCAAGAATGAGTAGATCATCGCTACAATGCAAAGTGTAGGTTATTGGACTCACAACTTCTGCTCTAACAAAGCATGGCATTAGTAAATACATAAAATCACGGTAATATAATTCACAAGTTGACCATTCTGGAGAAAAAAGAAACAGAGGAAGAAGGCAAGTCCGCAATAGACAGACGGGATGTGCTAATATACGCAAAAATACAAAAGAAAGCCTTCAGAGACAAGAGAACCCCTAATGCTCACCTCTGTAGTAGAGATTCAAAGTGATGTTTCTCAACAGTAATAAATGAAGAAGACATGGTAGCCAATTCTCTGCCTACAACCTGATTTTGATTTAGTACAAGGTGGGCCGAGAACAGTAGTGAGAAAGCTTACCTCAGAGAGACTAAATAATAGAGATTGATTGCACTGGTCCAACTTAAAATGAGAGAAAAGTGACAGGGACAGTGAGTGAGTAAGTGAGTAAGTAAGAATCAGGAAGAGAGACAGAAGAAAACATGCAGCAAAAAGAGCTGAAAGTCTCGTGCTTTCCTCAAGACATATCACAACGTCACCCCACGTTACTTTTACAGGCGCGATCAACGAACCAACTTAACTTCACCTCTTAGGCCTCCCCCTTTCCTGATAAAGTACTTGATACTTTCAGAGAGTGTTTAGCTCTTCTCCACTCGGGAGCTGAGCTCGATCACTTCCATCCTATGAGCGACCAACACAGTAGAATGCACGCAGATGATATGCAAGACGGCCAGAAGACAACATGCATGGCCCCTCCTATTATGAAATGTTGGTCATGATGGGCACTCACTCATGTTGGCCCAACGAGGCGAAACCCAAGGAAGAGGAAATTACTGGTTAGACTAATTAGTATATCCTCAACCTGAATCCTGTCAACAACGTTGTGTGACGGACGCATAGCCACTTGGGTGGCGTTGGACAAAGAAATTCGAGCCCAATGTCTCTGTGCCAATGCGCGCGGCACCGGGATCGTCCCGGTCTGAAGTATTGGCGATACGCTCTCAACGACGCAAGGCGCCTAGGTTCTTGTTCCAGTGCTATCCAGGGCTGAAAATGGATCTGCTTACCGCTCACCTGGACCAACGGTTCAAGCCTTTTTTTTTTTTTTTTTTTTTTTTTTTTTTTTTTTTTTTTTTTGTTTTTTTTGTTTTTTTTTTTTTTTTTTTTTTTCAAAAGGAAGGGAAAAAAAAGTTCTTTCCGCATTTCTTAGTCTTAATCTTGAGATTCTGTCGCCTTCCCTTCGCAGCTCGAGGTGGAAGGAATGTACGCTATATGGATCGTCGGCGCATACTGCAGCCAACGTCTAAATTACATGAACAGGTGTTTAAATCCTCCAGTCGGCCTATATATCCCGATCGTACATGAGCCACTTCGAATACTATCCGACTGTCAGTCCCCATGGTTGATGCCTGTACATGCATCTATCACTGCGGATGGATGTACAAAGCAGGCTCCGCCTGGGATAGGAATATATGGTATATCCAACTGCTGGATCATAAACCGTCTCTATCTCCGATGGGATTAAAAGACAGTATAAAAGCCTGAGGAAGGCACTTATGTTAAAGACAGCTCTGGTGCACAGCCGTTAAGCTCTCAATGCAGCCTTGTGGCAGGGGGTTCAAGTGCATCCATGGCCAGTAAGGACACAAGCCAGGCAGCAACCATCTCAGCACAACACATCAAGTTTGCCAAGCTACTTCAGATTGATTCCTGATTGCCAATAAGGAACTGTCGCTAGCCCAAAATGGTGAGTAGAGCCACCGCAATTGCACGCATGTTTCAACAAATCTCTAGAGTGTCACCCAGTATCTCTAGTTGATTCAGGAGTTCGTCCCTCAACCTCGTCTTCGCTTGCGCCCTCGGTCTGTGGCTCCGGTGGTATCCTTGGGGGTTCTTGCTCGGCTTGAACATTCAGTCGCTCTTCTATTATTCCTTGTCGCCTCGACCGCAGGATTTGAACTCCATTAGCAGCCACCTGTGCTACGAACATAGCAAGAAAAATGCCTATTACAAGGGTCTGCGGAATATAAGTTTCGGAATCCTGATTTTCTGCCAGCTGTTGCGAATTATCAGTTGACAAGCCGGCAGAGCCGAAGGTAACAGAGAACGACATGGAAAACGGGGTGAGATACGTCGAAACCCTTGATGACGAGAACGGTACGAATGATGCGACCGGGCCCATTATGACCGGGACTAGAGCAAAGACGAGGAGAGGGACGGCTAGTCATAATGCAGAGGCAATGGATGGCCGGGATCGAGCCGTCCTAGTCAGATAGTGCATGGTGAGTAACACATCATTGCCGAAGGTTTTCCGAGTTGAACGATCAGCGGTACATACCATTCACGAGATTCCAGCTTTCTTACCCAACGTGCAGTGATCTTTAATCTTTCTCTGACACTGGTTGTCGATAGAAGCGTATACTTTTCCTCTTCCCAGACAGGTAACACGCTAGCAAACCACCAGGGAAAATGTGAAGCTTCCGTTGGAATATCACCATACGCTAAAAGCACACGAGGATGGAGCCAAGGAGCGGCTTGGCTGTGTTGCTTCCTTACAAAGTCCAAGCCCAACTGGAACAGCTGCTGTGTTGACATAGATTCTAGTGGCTGCTCACCCGAACCATCCGCGACTGATGTCTCCAAGGCCTCCTGATTCTCCTCTTCTATTACCGAAATATCATCCACGCGCTGTATCCTGCCAACATAGTACATGTCCAGCACATATGAACTGAGCACCTTAAAACGGTACAGCCCAGTAGCAACCACTAGGCTTCTCCCATCGGGGAGCAGCTCATAACGATCGATGACCAAAGCCGTACCATACTGCATGAATTGAGACCTTCCAAGTCCTTGCTGGAAACGACCGGCACGGTTAAGCATGACCATGCCGAATCTACGCTCCCTACTTTGCATGACTCTTTGCATCATAAGCCGATAACGTGCCTCGAACACATGCAGAAAAGTTGGCATTGTTGGGAGAGAAAGTGAGCTGACAAACAAGGGAAGTGTTGCTTCGTTATCGAGTGCAGTCACTTCCTGGGTACTTGTGTCTCTTCGTAAAGCGACCTGTTCAGGGAACAAGGTCTCCATGAGGTCAGAGATTCTCTTGTTAGAAGGCTCAGACTTCACTGTCGACGCCATATTCAGTTTACGGCGACAGGCAGGGCATAGGTCAGAGTGGTCCAGTACCATTGCAACACATCCGCGACAGAAGGTATGGCCACAGGATGTTGTCAACGGATCTAGTATAAGCGAATAGCAGACCTGGCAGTCCAGCTCATTCCGAACAGCGTCCTTAAGTCTTTCGAAACGCTGGTTTTCTTGGTTTATAGGCTCGTACATCTCAATTTTGAGATCCGACGCATCATAATCGAAACGACCGCACTTGACTAGGTCGTACATACCGTCTAGTAATCCTCCCGCAGCATCTGCACTTTTCGCCACCGTTCCGGGCTGACCACCTCTCAACCCTGTCCATGTCACTCTGAAGCCACGTCCATTCTGGGAAGACGATTCCGAGCTAGCATTGGCATTGCAAAGTACCGCATCAAAAACATCCACCAACCTACCCAACAACACGTCGGTCCCACAGTCACCTAAGCAGTGTTCCCCAGCACAACCATCATTTGTACCCCAATGGCATGTGAACCCCTTTTTGCGTTCGTCGCTCGCCGGATATGTAATCCCCGTCCGCGCATGAATTGGCGGCAAGCAAGACCGACATAATGTGTTCCCACATGGAAGCCGCAGCGGCGCGTGGAGAGGTCGCGAGCAACAAGAGCATTGAACGAGGCGGATGAGAGCATGAACTGTAGCCGTCAAACCCGAGCCAGATATATCCGATGAGGGCGAGACCGATGACCTTGCTGTCAAGTGGTTTGTGTCATTCCGCGGGGAGAGCGGAGATGTCGCATTCGCGGGACATGGTTTGTCTTCTTCCATTGAGCCCGAGAATCTTGTGCTTGATCTCAGTGTAAATTTAATATACTAGGTACGTGTGGAGGAATGAATACTTGTTATTAAGGATGAGATTAGTTAATCATGTTAGCAGTTGTTGTTGGTTGTGGAGAAGTGGAAGTAGTCAGGTCTATTTATTCTAAACTACTGGTTATAAATAAGACGGAGTGTCTTCCGACGTCCCGGCACTGATTCCTCTGGCTTGCCTAATTTAACCGTTTCTAGCAGATGGGGTCTGGGCATTTGTTCTACACCAGTTTACCCAGCACGCTAGTAGTAGCAGAGGTAGTAAGCTGACGGGAGCCACCTACTGCTACTACCTACTAACCAAGACAACATCTGATCATCTCAGTTAAAGTCGTAATCTTGCATTTTCTGGTGGACATCTTGGTCACGTGACATCAAATGTATTCCAGCTGTCCAGAACCGTTAAACAACCACAAAAAAGAGACCCAAAGACATAATATAAGATAACATCCGGATGGCTCTCTTCTCTGAACAGGAAAAAAAATATTGGGTGATATTTGAGATACCTGGCCTATACTAAATCCAGCATCGACAGAGCCAGTAGTATCGCACCATAACAATTCCACCCCAGCGACAACCAGATCCGAACCATAACCGATTGCCCTGGAAGCACGCTCCAAATCTCCTCCCCAGTACACCTGATAGATACCATTCCGCGTCCTTTTTTGTATTCCCGTCGGTCGTCCGTAAAATGGGTCTTTTTTGATTTGAAGGCCGTTTAACGGTAAGATTTCTGGTACCTGGCGCGGGCACCGCGACCACCGAACTTCTTGGGCTCCGTGCGACGGTTGTCGGCAACGAGCAGTGTGCGGTCGTACTGGACAAGAGCCTGCTTCAGCTGGTTCTTGGAGTGCTCATCGACGTACTTCTGGTAGTAGGCGACGAGGGACTTGGCGATAGCCTGACGGATGGCGTAGACCTGGGAAGTGTGACCACCACCGGAGACGCGGACACGGATGTCAACACCGGCAAACTTGTCGGCACCGACGATGAGGAGAGGCTCGTAGACCTAGATTTCATGTATCAGGAGGGGGTTGTTCCGTTTGGGTTGTTCATTTTCCTTGATTTGGCGTACCTTGAAGCGGAGGATCTCAGGCTGGACCAGAGAGAGGGGCTGGCCGTTAACCTTGATGAGACCCTTGCCTTGCTGTAATGATTCTCAGCATTTGTTCCTTTTCCATAAACCGTTTCTTGCAAAAATCGAAATAGCAGAGCGCATCTGTCGCCGGTTCAAAACATCATTCAATCACCATCCTCTTTCTCTCTTCCCGATGAACACTCTTCCCCTCCTCTTTGAATATATCGTGATGTAATGTCTTTTCTTTTCTCCGTTCTTCCAATCCACTCGAGCGATAATTTCTCCCCGGACGACCATACACAGTGCGACGGGATAGACAGAAAGAGAGAGAAAATTGGTTGCATACCTTGCAGTGGGCGACAGCGGTAGCTATAAAAATTCAAGTCAGCAATTTTATTTCTTCCCGCAAACACCCCCTTTCAATACAGAAAAAAAAAATCCCATCAGGCACAAATTCTTACCCGTCTTCTTCTTGCCGAAGCATTGCACACTCGGGACGGAAGCCATGGTGATCGAATGGCCCTGATCGGTGTCGGGAAGGGGAGTGTGGTGAAGTTGTCGTCGTCTTCCTGTTATTCGAATCTGCGGTGATGGGGTTCAGAATCCGTGCGGGTGACTTCGCTTAGTGCGACTCCGCTAGGGCTTGCCGCTGGTCACGTGTCACGTGATGCTCCGCCGGGGCGGCTGAAGTTTGGGTCTCCATCGGAGGTCGGGATAGAGACTTGCTTTGCGCGATTGTTGGTTTGATATCCGCGGGGACGGGTTAATTGGGTTTCTTTTTATAGTTCTTGGATTTGTCTCGATTGATAGAAAGAACTGTCACCATGTCGCAGACTGTTGGAAAGGTAATTAATTCCTATCAGTGATCTCTTGACATCCCATTATCAATGTCTATGTTTGTCTCTACCGGAACCTATCTGCGATGACATATCTACATTGCAGCACATGGATTGAACCCTCCCATCGGACCGGAACTTACTCAATGCTAATACAATGGATTGTTATAGACCCGTCTCGCCTACTCTCGGGCCTGGCATCATGTCGACGTCGGCACCGACCCGCGCAGTCTCGGCCGGCTTGCTTCCTCCATCGCCCTCTTCCTGATGGGCAAGCACAAGCCTATCTATGACCCTTCCACTGACTGCGGTGACTATGTCGTCGCTGTGGGCTGCCACGACTTGAAGACCACCGGCAAGAAGCGCTTCCAGAAGAAGTACTATACGCACACGACTCGCCCCGGTAGTCTGCGGACCATGACGATGGACAAGATGTTCGAGAAATGGGGTGGCGGTGAGGTCCTACGACGAGCTGTCAAAGGCATGCTGCCCAAGAACCGGCTGCGGGAAAAGCGGTTGGCTAGACTGAAGAGTATGTCTACGTTTTACTTTTACATGATTAACTGCCTTACGGGGAATGGTTTTTGGTCATCGGCGATGGGAGTGATTGGGTGTTTCAACGATTGGAAGATGGATTGCTAACGACAAATACGATATAGCTTTCGAGGGCCTGGCTCATCCGTATGAGGAGAACATTGTCAAGCTCGGGAATCAGTCGGTGATTGCCAACTTGCCGGAGGTGAAGGAAGCGTTTAAGGAGGCCAAGACCCAGGCATAGTTATTTTTTTCTTTTTCCCTTGGGTCATTTCTCGATGGTCTATTGTATTTCTTCGTCTGTAATTTTATGTCTCTTCTTGTTTATCTGCTAGCGCATGGGTGGGAGTTCTTTTGATCTGTTCTGATATAATGTTTGGGCTTTTCGTTCCAGCTCCCGGAAGATTGTTACTTGCATCTACACATATACGGTGCATTTGTACTATACGAGCCAAAGTGGAAGTAAAAAACAAGTGAATGAATGCTATACCCTATCCCAGACTATATACAGTTTGCCTTGGAAACTCCGGAACGTGAGAATCATGTGGTTTACAATTTAGACTTCAGAGAGGACCGCCCAACGGTACACTTGATCAGACCGTTGGGGTCCGACTGAGGAGCGAAGACTTCAGCGTTCTTGCCGGTGTTCTGGAGGCCCTTGTGCCAGCTCAGGTCTAAAGTTTATTTCGTTAGCGACAGCTTCCAAACAAAGTATACCGGAAATGCGCAAAAACCTACCAATCTCGAAATAGTGCTTGTTAGGCAACGAGTATTCGACGGTCTCGACCAGCTGCTGGCGCGCCAGAATCTGCTCTGCCATCTTGTACATGGTGTTCTGCACGCTGGCACTGTTATCCTCGGCAAAGGTCTTGAGGGTGATCTCGCGAGCAGTGGCCCAGGTGGCATCGAACTTGGACACTTGCGAGCGGACCTCATTGAGTCCACTGAAGTTCTTCCACTGCCACGAGGCATCCACATCGGTGCTCAGAATACGATCCCAGGTCTCCTTGAGGGTGGTGTACTCGTCACGCAGGAAGCCCCAGAACTGGGAGTTGGTGCTCTTCAGCACGGTCAGGCCGGACAGAGACGACTTGATCTCGATGCCCTTGCCCTCGACCACGTCCACCTGCACATTCCGCTTCTCCTCGCTGTCGCGGATGAATGAGTGTGGGTGGGGCTTGCCGTCAATGTCCATCCGAGACCAGCGGTGGCAGACGATGTTGACGTGAGCGGCATGGATGTGTTTGTACTTCTCAATGAAGTGTGTGCCGAGGATGGAGCCGAACAGCTCGGGGGGGTTAACGGGGTTCTGTTTGGCGGTAATGTAAATGGTGTTCTTGATGGAGTCGGTTGCGACAATGACACTGTTGTCGGCCTTGGTGTAACTGTAATCCTCGGTTGTCAGCCAAACTTTCAAGGGATCGGGTATAGACCGGAGGTGACCTACGAGGTCTCAATCTCTCCCTCCAGAAGCACACAGACGGTCATCTCGTACACCGTCTGGACACCGGTCTTCTCGTCCTTGTGGACCTTGTAGACGCGGACATTGTCCTTACCGTAGCGGGCTGCTGTTACTGCGGACATCTTGATGTATAGAATTGGAGGTTATAGCAGAAGGTTTGGAGAAATACAAGTGGTATTGAGGATCGGGGACACCGGATGGAATAGAAATCAGCAGTGAGGTTTTGGAACAAGACAAAGAAGAAGTCACAGGACAATTGTCACCAGCTTTTAAATCCTTTGGATCCCGTTTAAATCCCGGAAGTAGGAAAAGAGCGACGGAATGGTCTGATGGGCCTCGTCGGCCACCTCCGAAACCCGCGCTTCGCAACGGCCGCAACCCTCCTTATCTTATCACTGGGCATCTTATCGATAACATCCTTTTATGCTTTATTGCTACGGAGTACAAAACCATTGAGTCTCCCAGGGCTTCGTCCATGGAGATCGGCGTTTGTTCTCTTAATCCCGAAAATGCAGCCGTGGATGGTCTGATCTACATTGATCAAAGGCGCATCACCGACTGAATAATGCCGCAATGGGTTGTCTTTCATACACGCCTCGTACCCGTGATGGAATAACATGAAACATCTCCCTGCCGACAGTCAAAGGGGGCAGTGGAATGTTTGCGCATCGATGATTCTGGGGACCCTTTCTTTCCTTCGGTAGGATACGAAATGGGAGTATGTGTGTTCTGCGATTCCACTACTATTGTGTCGAGGTCCAAAGGAGGGTGGGAACACGCTGCGGAGTAAAGAAAAAGAAAAGGAAATAGAAAAAAAAAAAAAAAAAAAGAAAAAAAAAAAAAAAAAAAAAAAAAAAAAAAAAAAAAAAAAAAAAAAAAAAAAAAAAAAAAAAAAAAAAAAAAAA